>NW_024055900.1:0-211069 GCF_902713615.1 Scyliorhinus canicula | reverse complement strand
ATAGTTCGGCTGAGAGGCCATGTCGCTTCTTAAGAATTGACAATTATGTGTTTCTTATATTTGACCTCTTTGTGTTTTGGTGTGTAACATGTCTAAATACCGTTCATGTAGAAGAAAGGAGGGGTAATTGCAAATCAACATTGAGCCTGGATTCCCACGCTGGCTTTTCCTGTTTCTCCATCAGGAAGACCGTTTTTACTTTCCAAAAGGTGGATCAGTTAACTCTCTGGCATTTCCTCTAAGTCAGTTACAGTATCGTTTGTGTCTGTCCTTTTGAGTACACATGACTACAAGACATCCTTCAATCTGGCCTGTTGCATTTGCTGATCCCAACGGCATCTACTCTGGATTGGAGAGACTAAATACCGACTCGGTTACCGCTGTGCAAAACACCTTCGCTCCATCGACAAGCTGGTGGTAGACTCTCCTGTCGCTTGCTATTTGAACTCACTGTCCTGCTCTCATGTCCACATGTCCGATCTTGGCCTGCTGCAATGTTCCCATGTAGCTCAGCACAACGCCGAGGAACAGCCCCCATCCTCCGAACAAGCACGTTACAGCCTTGCGGATTTTACAGTCGGCTCAACAACTTCGTACCGTGAAATCACTCTTCCCAATTCACCACATGTTTGTTTCCATCAACTTATTTTCATTGCTTCCATTGATATGTCTTCTTCTCCGATTGTCACCCCCTCCCCATTCCCCAAGTCAATCCCATCCCTCTTGGGAAATCCGCCCCTTGTTCCTCATTGTCCTCTGCCATTGACACATTCTAATCTTCTAATCGCCTCTATCAGCGCCGTTCTTAACACTGATTAGAAACATTTACATTCCCTTTTTCTTTCGGCCCAACACATTTTTGTTATTCTCCACCCATCGCTGGCCATCTGTCAAGGCCCAATGCTTCACGCAACCCCCCCCCCCCCCCAACCCCCACTTCCCCCACACACACCGCCAATCTAAACCTAACCAAAGATCCAGTTGTCCAGCTTCGACAAAGAGTCACCCAGACTCGAAACGACACTTGCCATCTCTCTCCACAGAGGCTGTCAGACCTGATGAGACTGTCCTGTGTTTTCTGTTTTTGTTTCCCATTGACGCATCCGCAGTAAGTTGCTCTTATCGCACATTTAGACATGTTTGAAATGGTGATTAAATATGTTCATCTGCATCTGTAAACCCAACAGATTCTGTGGTGGATGATCAAACTGCTAATATCCGAATTGTGGCAAAATAGGCGTCTAGAAAATTCAGCATTTCTGACTTTCTTGCAGGAATTGTAATACCTGACGCGAGACCAAATCTCATGTTCCTCGAACGTGCGAGATTGAGAAACAAACGTATTTCGTGCAAACATTTATCACACGAAATGAGAAGCACGGGATGTTCCCGCCCGGTTTCGAACCGGGGACATTTCGCGTGTTAGGCAATGTGATAACCACTGCACTTCAGAAACTGCTGAGAGCCTTGCCATTAGTGGACGTGTGGCCTCACAGCGGAACCGTTAGAAGCTGCAACAGTACATTGAGTTTCAACATTGCACAGGGCCACTGATTGTGATGCTCCCAGCAGTTTCTGTGGTGTAGTGGTTATCACATTCGCCTAACACGCGAAAGGTTCCTGGTTCGAAATCGGGCAGAAACATCGCGTGCTTATCATTTTGTTAGACGAATGTTTGCACAAAATACCTTTCTTCTTCAATCTCGCACGTTCGAGGAACATGAGATTTGGTCTCTCATGAGGTATTAAAATTCCTGCAACAATGTCAGAAATACGGAATATTGAAGACGCCAGGGGAAGAAAAGCCTTCCCTATTTTGCCACGATTCGGATATTAGCAGTTTGTTCATCCACCACAGAATCTTTTGGGTTTACAGATGCAGATGAACATATTTAATCACCATTTCAAACATGTCTAAATGTACGATAAAAGCAACTTACTGCGTATGCGTCAATGGGGAATAAAAACAGAAAACACAGGACAGTCTCAGCAGGTCTGACAGCCTCTGTGGAGAGAGATGGCAAATGTCGTTTCGAGTCTGGGTGACTCTTTGTCGAAGCCGGACAACTGGATCTTTGGTTAGGTTTAGATTGGCGGTGCGTGGGGTGAGAGCGACAGACGGCCAGGGATGGGTGGAGAATAACAAGAATGTGTTGTGCTGAAAGAAAAGGGGAATGTAAATGTTTCTAATCAGTGTTAAGAACGGTACTGATAGAGGTGATTAGAAGATTAGAATGTGTTATTGGCAGAGGACAATGAGGAACAAGGGGCGGATTTCCCAAGACGGATGCCATTGGCTGGGGGAATGGGGAGGGGGAGACAATGGGAGAGGAAGACAAATCAATGGAAGCAATGAAAATAGGTTGATGGAAATAAACATGTGGTGAAGTGGGAAGAGTGATTTCACGGTGCGAAGTTGTTGAGCCTACTGTAAAATCCGCAAGGCTGTACCGTGCCTTTTCGGAGGTTGGGGGCTGATCCTCGGGGTTGTTCTGAGCTACATGGGTACATTGCAGCAGGCCAAGATCGGACATGTGGACATGAGAGCAGGACAGTGAGTTCAAATAGCAAGCGACAGGAGAGTCTGCCACCAGTTTGTCGATGGAGCGAATGTGTTTTGCAAAGTGGTCCCAGTCGGCATTTAATCACTCCAATGCAGAGTAGATGACATTGGGATCAGCAAATGCAGCGGGCCAGATTGAAGGATGTCTTAAAGTAATGTGTACTCAAAATGACAGACACAAACGATACTGTAACTGACTTAGAGGAAATGCCAGAGACTTAACTGAACCAGCTCTGGGAAAGAAAAAACGGTCTTCCTGATGGAGAAACAGGAAAAGCCAGTGTGGGAATCGAGGCTCAATGTTGATTTACAATTACCCCTCCTTTCTGCTACATGAACGGTATTTAGGCTGCAGCATTTTACACACCAAAACACAAAGAGGTCAAATATAAGAAACACATAATTGTCAATTCTTAAACTCAACTCAAGCATTGAATAACGGAACAAATATTGTGTAAAGTCGGTTGCTTTTTTCTGTAGGATTTCAGAATGCTGCATTAATAATAGAAGAGAGCATTTCGCCCTTAGAGATTTGCTGAACAAATTCTTCAGTTCAATATAGGTTCTTCTACTGGCTTGTAAATTTAGACATCTGTTTTAAAGAAATAGACGTGTTCTTGTAAGAAGTGACATGGCCTCTCAGCCGAAAAATGCGAAGCTGCAACAAGGCAGGTGAGTTGAAGGTGACACAGGTCCGTTGGAGTGTGCGCTGTCAGCTGTTTCTGTAGTGTAGTGGTTATCACATTCGCTTCACACGCGAATGGTCCCCGGTTCAAAACCGGGCAGAAACATCTGGTGTTTCCAGTTTAGTCTGTCGCAAATGTGACCTCAATCTCGTACTGGTCTTCATCATCGACGAATAGCAAAAACCTTACAACTTCTGTGGCCAGTGGCGCCATGGATAACGCGTCTGACTACGAATTAGGAGATCCAGGTTCGACTCCTGGCTGGCTCGCAGTTCCTGGTTTTGGCGTCCACATTTAGTTCAGTGGGTTGGACAGCTGGTTCCCGATGCAGAGCAAAGTGAGCAGGGCATCATCAATTCTCGTTTCAGCTTGGTTACTATGAAAGCCCTGCCCTCTCAATTAACTTCAAGCAAAACATAACTTATCTCCAGTTCAGCAAAGTTCAATATATGATCCTTTGATGAGTTGAGACATCAGTTTCAAAGAAACGGCAACTTCCAATAAGTTACATGGCCTCTCAGCGGAACCGTTGGAAGCTGCAACAATACATTGAAGTTCAACATTGCACAGGGCCACTGATTGTGATACTCCCAGAAGTTTCTGTAGTGTAGTGGTTATCACATTCGCCTAACACGCGAAAGGTCCCGGGTTCGAAACCGGGCAGAAACATGGCGTGCTTCGGGTTTTGTGTCGCGAATGTTTGCACTAAATACGTTTCTTCCTCAATCTTGCACGTTCGAGGAACATGAGATTTGGTCTCGCATGAGATATTAAAATTGCTGCAACAAAGTCAGAAATACTGAATTTCCAAGACGCTGGGGAAGAAAATTTTTAAGAAATATTTTGCCACAATTCGGATATCAGCAGTTTGTTCATCCACCACAGAATCTATCGGATGCAGATGAACATATTTAATTCACCATTTCAAACATGTCTAAATGTACGATAAAAGCAACTTACTGCGTATGCGTCAATGGGAACAAAAACAGAAAACATAGGACAGTCTCAGCAGGTCTGACAGCCTCTGTGGAGAGAGATGGCAAGTGTCGTATCGAGTCTGGGTGAATCTTTGTCGAAGCCGGACACCTGGATCTTTGTTAGGTTAGATTGGCGGTGCGTGGGGGGAGAGAGCGACAGATGCCCAGCGATGGGTGGAGAATAACAAGAATGTGTTGTGCTGAACGAAAAAGGGAATGTAAATGTTTCTAATCAGTGTTAAGAACGGTGCTGATAGAGGCGATGAGAAGATTAGAATGTGTTAATGGCAGAGGACAATGAGGAACAAGGGGCGGATTTCCCAAGACGGATGCCATTGGCTAGGGGAATGGGGAGGGGGAGTCAATGGGAGAGGAAGACATATCAATGGAAGCAATGAAAATAAGTTGATGGAAAGGGCATGTCAGAAAGGCAGTTCACAGTATCAGGGGGACTTCAATATGCAGGTGGACTGGATAAATAATGTTGCCAGTTGGACCCAAAGAAAGGGAATTCATTGAATGTTTACAGGATTGCTTTTTGGAACAGCTTGTGCTGGAGCCCACGAGGGAACAGGCTATTCTGGACTTAGTGTTATGTAATGAGCCAGAATTGATAAAAGATCTTACAAGTAAGAGAACACTTAGGAAGCAGTGATTATAATATGGGAAATTCAGTCTGCAATTTGAAAGAAAGAAGGTAGAATCAGATGTAAAGGTTTTACAGTTAAATAAAGGTAATTACAGGCGCATGAGGGAGGAACTGACGGAAATCGACTGGAAGAAGAGCCTAGTGGGAAAGACAGTAGAACAGCAATGGCAAGAGTTTTCTGGGAGTAATTGAGGACACAGTGCAGAGGTTCATCCAAAGAAAAGAAGGTATCAGAGGGAGGATTAGGCAGCCATGGCTGACAAAGGAAGTCAGGGAATGCATCAGGCAAAAGAGAGAGCCTATAATGTGGCAAAGAGTAGTGGGAAGTCAGAAGAATGGGAAGGCTACAAAAACAAACAGAGGATAACAAAGAGAGAAATAAGGAAGGAGAGGATCAATATGAAGGTAGGCTAGCCAGTAACATTAGGAATGATAGTAAAAGTTTCTTTAAATACATTAAAACAAACGGGAGGCAAAAGTAGACATTGGGCCGCTCCAAAATGACACTGGTAATCTAGTGATGGGAGACAAGGAAATAGCTGAGGAACTTAATAAGTACTTTGCGTCAGTCTTCACAGTAGAAGACATGAGTAATATCCCAACAATTCAGGAAGTCAGGGGGCAGAGTTGAATATGGTTGCCATCACAAAGGAGAAGGTGCTAGAGAAACTAAAGGGTCTGAAAATTGATAAATCTCCGGGCCCAGATGGGCTACATCCTAGAGTTCTTAAGGAGATAGCTGAAGAAATAGTGGAGGCGTTAGTTATGATCTTTCAAAAGTCACTGGAATCAGGGAAAGTCCCAGGGGATTGGAAAATCGCTGTTGTAACCCCCTCTTCAAGAAGGGAACAAGAAAAAGATGGAAAATTATAGGCCAATTAGCCTAACCTCGGTTGTTGGCAAAATTCTAGAATCCATCGTTAAGGATGAGATTTCTAAATTCTTGGAAGTGCAGGGTCGGATTAGGACAAGTCAGCATGGATTTAGTAAGGGGAGGTCGTGCCTGACAAACCGTTAGAGTTCTTTGAAGAGATAACAAATAGGTTAGACCAAGGAGAGCCAATGGATGTTATCTATCTTGACTTCCAAAAGGCCTTTGACAAGGTCCCTCACGGGAGACTGCTGAGTAAAATAAGGGCCCATGGTATTCGAGGCAAGGTACTAACATGGATTGACGATTGGCTGTCAGACAGAAGGCAGAGAGTTGGGATAAAAGGTTCTTTTTCGGAATGGCAACCAGTGGACAAGTGTGTCCCGTAGGGTTCAGTGTTGGGGCCACAGCTGTTTCTCTTTAATATTAACGATCTAGATGACGGGACTGGGGGCATTCTGGCCAAGTTTGCCGATGATACAAAGATAGGTGGAGGGGCAGGTAGTATTGAGGGAGGTGGGGAGGCTGCAGAAAGATTTAGACAGTTTAGGAGAATGGTCCAAGAAGTGGCTGATGAATTCAACGTGGGCAAGTGCGAGGTCTTGCACTTTGGAAAAAAGAATAGAGGCATGGACTATTTTCTAAACGGTGACAAAATTCATAATGCTAAAGGTGCAAAGGGACTGGAGTCCTAGTCCAGGATTCTCTAAAGGTAAACTTGCAGGTTGAGTCCGTAATAAGAAGCAAATGTATGTTGTCATTTATCTCAAGAGGCTTGGATATAAAAGCAGGGATGTACTTCTGAGGCTTTATAAAGCACTAGTTAGGCCCCATTTAGAATACTGTGAGCAATTTTGGGCCCCATACCTCAGGAAGGACATACTGGCACTGGAGCGGGTCCAGCGGAGATTCACACGGATGATCCCAGGAATGGTAGGCCTAACATACAATGAACGTCTGAAGATCGTGGGATTATATTCATTGGAGTTTAGGAGGTTGAGGGGAGATCTAATAGAAACGTACAAGATAATGAATGGCTTGGATAGGATGGACGGAGGGAAGTTGTTTCCATTAGCAGGGGAGACTAGGACGCGGGGGCACAGCCTTAGAATAAAAGGGAGTCACTTTAGAACAGAGATGAGGAGAAATTTCTTCAGCCAGAGAGTGGTAGGTCTGTGGAATTCATTGCCAAAGAGGGCGGTGGAGGCCGGGACATTGAGTGTCTTTCAGACAGAAATTGATAAATTCTTGATTTCTCGAGGAATTAAGGGCTATGGGGAGAGAGTGGGTCAATGGAGTTGAAATCAACCATGATTGAAATGAAATGAAATGAAAATCGCTTATTGTCACGAGTAGGCTTCAATGAAGTTACTGTGAAAAGCCCCTAGTCACCACATTCCGGCGCCTGTTCGGGGAGGCTGGTACGGGAATCGAACCGTGCTGCTGGCCTGCTTGGTCTGCTTTAAAAGCCAGCGATTTAGCCTGGTGAGCTAAACCAGCCCCTGAATGGTGGAGTGGACTCGATGGGCCGAATGGCCTTACTTCCACTCCTATGTCTTATGGTCTCATGGTCTTATAAACATGTGGTGAAGTGGGAAGAGTGATTTCACGGTGCGAAGTTGTTGACCGTACTGTAAAATACGCAAGGCTGTACCGTGCCTTTTCGGAGGATGGGGGCTGTTCCTCGGCGTTGTGCTGAGCTACATGGGGACATTGCAGCAGGCCAAGATCGGACATGTGGACATGAGAGCAGGACAGTGAGTTGAAATAGCAAGCGACAGGAGAGTCTGCCACCAGTTTGGCTGCAGCATTTTACACACCAAAACACAAAGAGGTCAAATATAAGAAACACATAATTATCAATTCTTAAACTCAACTCAAGCATTGAATAACGGAACAAATATTGTGTAAAGTCGGTTGCTTTTTTCTGTAGGATTTCAGAATGCTGCATTAATAATAGAAGAGAGCATTTCGCCGTTAGAGATTTTCTGAAAAAATTCTTCAGTTCAATATAGGTTCTTCTACTGGCTTGTAAGTTTAGACATCTGTTTTAAACAAATAGACGTGTTCTTGTAAGAAGTGACATGGCCTCTCAGCCGAACCATGCGAAGCTGCAACAAGGCAGGTGAGTTGAAGGTGACACAGGTCCGTTGGAGTCTGCGCTGCCAGCTGTTTCTGTAGTGCAGTGGTTATCACATTCGCTTGACACGCGAATGGTCCCCGGTTCAAAACCGGGCAGAAACATCTTGTGTTTCCAGTTTAGTCTGTCGCAAAATGTGACCTCATTCTCGTAACTGGTCTTCATCATCGACGAATAGCCAAAGCCTATAACTGCTGTGGGCCAGTGGCGCAATGGAGAACGCCTCTGACTACGAATCTGGATTTTACAGGTTCGACTCCTGGCTGGCTCGCAGTTCCTAGTTTTGACGTCCCCTTTAGTTCAGAGGGTTGGACAGCTGGTTCCCGATGCAGAGCAAAGTGAGCAGGACATCATCAATTCTCGTTTCAGCTGTGGTTACTTATGAAAGCCCTGCCCTCTCAATTTAACTTCAAGCAAAACACAACTTATCTCCAATCAGCAAAGTTCAATATCTGATCCTTTGATGAGTTGAGACGTCAGTTTTAAAGAAACGGCTTCTTCCAATAAGTTTCATGGCCTCTCAGCGGAACCGTTAGAAGCTGCAACAATACATTGAAGTTCAACATTGCACAGGGCCACTGATTGCGATACTCCCAGCGGTTTCTGTAGTGTAGTGGTTATCACATTCGCCTAACACGCGAAAGGTCCCCGGTTCGAAACCGGGCGGCAACATAGCGTGCTTCTGAATTTGTGTGACGAATTTTTGCACTAAATACATTTCTTCCTCAATTTCGCACGTTCGAGGAGCATGAGATATGGTCTCGCATGAGATATTAAAATTCCTGCAACAAAGTCAGAAATACTGAATTTTCAAGACGCCGGGGGAAGAAAAGCCTTTACTATTTTGCCACAATTCGGATATCAGCAGTTTGTTCATCCACCACAGAATCTATCGGATGCAGATGAACATATTTAATCACTTCTTCAAACATGTCTAAATGTACGATAAAAGCAACTTACTGCGTATGCGTCAATGGGGAACAAAAACAGAAAACACAGGACAGTCTCAGCAGGTCTGACAGTCTCTGTGGAGAGAGATGGCAAGTGTCGTTTCGAGTCTGGGTCGAAGCCGGACAACTGGATCTTTGGTTAGGTTTAGATTGGCCGTGCGTGGGGGGAGAGCGACAGACGGCCAGCGATGGGTGGAGAATAACAAGAATGTGTTGTGCTGAAAGAAAAAGGGAATGTAAATGTTTCTAATCAGTGTTAAGAACGGTGCTGATAGAGGCGATGAGAAGATTAGAATGTGTTAATGGCAGAGGACAATGAGGAACAAGGGGCGGATTTCCCACGAAGGATGCGATTGGCTAGGGGAATGGGGAGGGGGAGACAATGGGAGAGGAAGACATATCAATGGAAGCAATGAAAAAATGTTGATGGAAATAAACATGTGGTGAAGTGGGAAGAGTGATTTCACGGTGCGAAGTTGTTGAGCATACTGTAAAATCGGCTGTACCGTGCCTATTCGGAGGATGGGGTGCTGCTCCTCGGCGTTGTGCTGAGCTACATGGGAACATAGCAGCAGGCCATGATCGGACATGTGGACATGAGAGCAGGACAGTGAGTTCAAATAGCAAGCGACAGGAGAGTCTACCACCAGTTTGTCGATGGAGCGAAGGTGTTTTGCAAAGCGGTCACCCAGTCGGCATTTAGTCTCTCCAATGCAGAGTAGATGGCATTGGGATCAGCAAATGCAACAGGCCAGATTGAAGGCTGTCTGAAAGTAATGTGTACTCAAAAGGACAGACACAAACGATACTGTAACTGACTTAGAGGAAATGCCAGAGACTTAACTGAACCAGCTTTGGGAAAGAAAAAACGGTCTTCCTGATGGAGAAACAGGAAAAGCCAGTGTGGGAATCCAGGCTCAAAGTTGATTTACAATTACCCCTCCTTTCTTCTACATGAACGGTATTTAGGCTGCAGCATTTTACACACCAAAACACAAAGTGGTTATCACATTCGCCTAACACGCGAAAAGTCCCCGGTACGAAACCGTGCAGAAACATCGCGTGCTTTTCATTTTGTGTGACGAATGTTTGCACAAAATACCTTTCTTCCTCAATCTCGCACGTTCGAGGAACATGAGATTTGGTCTCGCATGAGATATTAAAATTCCTGCTACAAAGTCAAAAATGCGGAATATTCAAGACGCCAGGAGAAGAAAGTCGATCTAACATCTGGATTGGATTGGATTGGATTTGTTTATTGTGACATGTACCGAGGTACAGTGTAAAGTATTTTTCTGCAAACAGCTCAACAGATCATTCAGTACATGGGAAGAAAAGGGAATTAAACAGAATTCAAGAAAATACATGAGAATACATAATAGGGCAACACAAAGTACACAATGTAACTACATAAGCACTGGCATCGGATGAAGCATACAGGGTGTAGTGTTAATGAGGTCAGTCAATAAGAGGGTCATTTAGGAGTCTGGTGACAGTGGGGAAGAAGCTGTTTTTGAGTCTGTTCGTGCGTGTTCTCAGACTTCTGAATCTCCTGCCCGATGGAAGAAGTTGAAAAAGTGAGTCAGCCGGGTGGGAGGGATCCTTGATTATGCTGCCCGCTTTCCCCCGGCAGCGGGAGGTGTAGATGGAGTCCATGGATGGGAGGTAGGTTTGTGTGATGGACTGGGCGGTATTCACGACTCTCTGAAGTTCCTTGCGGTCCTGGGCCGAGCAGTTGCCATACCAGGCTGTGATGCAGCCCGATAGGATGCTCTCTATAGTCCATCTGTAAAAGTTGGTAAGGGTTAATGTGGACATGCCGAATTTCTTTAGTTTCCTGAGGAAGTATAGGCGCTGTTGTGCTTTCTTGGTGATAGCGTCGACGTGAGTGGACCAGGATAGATTTTTGGTGATGTGCACCCCTAGGAATTTGAAACTGCTCACCATCTCCACCTCGGCTCCGTTGATGCTGACTGGGGTTTGTACAGTACTTTGCTTCCTGAAGTCGATGACCAGCTCTTTAGTTTTGATGGCATTGAGGGAGAGATTGTTGGCGTCACACCACTCCACTAGGTTCTCTGTCTCCCTCAGGTATTCGGATTCGTCGTTATTCGAGATCCGGCCCACTATGGTCGTATCGTCATCAAACTTGGAGATGGAGTTGGAACCAAGTTTTGCCACGCAGTCGTGTGTGTACAGGGAGTAGAGTAGGGGGCTGAGCACGCAGCCTTGCGGGGCACTGGTATTGAGGACTATTGTGGAGGAGGTGTTGGTGTTCATTCTTACTGACTGTAGCCTGTTGGTCAGAAAGTCAAGGATCCAGTTGCAGAGTGGAGAGCCAAGTCCTAGGTTTTGGAGCTTTGATATGAGCTTGGCTGGGATTATGGTGTTGAAGGCGGAGCTGTAGTCAATAAATAGGAGTCTGATGTAGGAGTCCTTGTTTTCGAGATGCTCTAGGGATGAGTGTAGGGCCAGGGAAATGGCGTCTGATGTGGACTGGTTGCGACGGTATGCAAATTGAAGTGGGTCAAGGCGTTCCGGGAGTATGGAGGTGATGCACTTCATGATCAGCCTCTCGAAGCACTTCATTACAACTGACGTCAGGGCCACCGGGCGGTAGTCATTGAGGCATGTTGCCTGGTTCTTCTTTGGTACCGGTATGATGGTGGTCTTCTTGAAGCAGGTGGGGACCTCGGACTGGAGTAGGAATAGGTTAAAGATGTCTGTGAATACCTCTGCCAGCTGGTATGCGCAGGCTCTGAGTGCACGACCAGGGATCCTGTCCGGGCCCATCGCCTTCCGTGGGTTCACTTTCAGGAAGGCCGATCTGACTTCGGAAACTTGATGGTGGGTATGGGTGAATTATGGGCTGCTGGGGCACTCGACCGCGGATTGCGGGTTACCTGCTCAAACCGAGCATAGAATGCATTAAGTTCATCGGGGAGGGGTGCGCTGCTGCCAGAGATACTGCTCGGCTTCGCTTTGTAGCCCGTTATGTTGTTTAGTCCTTGCCACAACCGCCGAGAGTCTGTCTGTGACTCTAGCATCTGCGGAGAAAGCGGAAAATACTGGAACAACTCAGGGAGTCAGGCGGCATTTGTCGAAAGGACAATAAAGCTCGGCTTTCACCATCACCTTTCATTAAAACCGGGACAGGTTAGAAATGTAGGGCGTCTTAACCAAGTGAAATCCCGGAGGCAGCCAACAGAACAAAAGGAAAGGGCTCTAATTGGGGGCAAGTCAAGAGAGATTAAATGAGAAGAGGCCTTGGGTTCCTGGCCACAAGGGGAGGTTCACATCAAATCAGAGAATGATTACACCACAGATTGAGGCCATTCCGCCCGCCGTGTCTGTGCCAGGTCTATGTCAGATCAACGGAAGCAACAAATGTCTGTTGAGCTTCTTTGGAACAATTCAAAGTCCGAGGTCCAGGAGGTCAGCGTTAAGATCCAGTTCTCCAGCCAGTTCAATTCTCCACTTGGGCTCTGTGGATTAGAAGGGCCACGTCCCTGTGGTTAACACATGAAAAAGGGACAGTTTAGTGGCTCACGTGAGACGAAATCTCATAGTCCTGGAACACACGAGATTCAGGCAACATTCAGGAAACAGAATTATTCTGTGCCCAATAATTGTACACACTTTTCTCACACGCAATGTTCGATGTTTCTGCCCGGTTTCGAACCGTGGACTTTTCGCGTGTAAGGGGTATGTGATAACCACTACACTACAGAAACCGCTGGCAATCGATGGACGTGCGGAATGTACAACCTCACTGTGTTGCTGCAGATTCTGATGGTCTGTTTGAGAGGCCAGGTCCCTTGTTACAGACTACAGCTGTTTCTTAAATTAACAGATGTCTCAACATATAAAGCCGTGAGATGTAGAAATTATATCGAAATAAACATAAGTTATATTTTGCTGAATGTCGGTCTTAAATTTGTGCTCTTTGCTCTCGAGGTCTGGTTCTCGTTTAAGGATTTTCAATCAATGCCTATGGGAGTGGTCGTGGGTTTAAATCCAGGGCAGGCTCTTTTCTCCAGGTCAGAGATTACGAATTGTTTGCGAAGCTGACGGCGGGGTTGATTTACATTGGCCCACTCTGAAAACGATTTCTCAGGACTCGGAATGTTTACGTCGTTTCTTTCCCCACAGATGATGCTCGAGAGAGAGAGACAGTGTCTGAGCTGGAGTGCGTTTGGATAAAATTGATGCTCCAGATCTGTGTTAACCACAGGGACGTGACTCATCTGATCCACAGAGCCAAAGTGGAGAATTGAACTGACTGGGGAGCTGGATCTTAACACTGACCTCCCGGACCTCGGCGTCGTGAAATGTTCCAAAGAAGCTCAACAGCCACTCGAGGAACAGCAGCGCATCTTTCCACTGGGCTCGATCCATTTTCACACTAAGTGTGTGTTCAACAGTTTCACACTGTAAATGCTGCACCCATTTTGTGTGTCCTTACATGGCAGATTTGGGTATAAATCTTGTCTTGACGTGTGCAATGTTCAACGTCAATGTGGTGCTGCAGCTTCTCTTGGTTCCGCTGAGTGGCCATGGAAATTATTGCAAGAAGCCGTTTCTTTAAAACTGATATCTCAACTATTCGAAGCATCAGATATTGAACTTTGCTGAACTGAAGATAAGTTATGTTTTGCTTGAAGCAAAATTGAGAGAGCAGGGCTTTCATCAGTCACCACAGCTGATGCGAGAATTGATGATGCCATGCTCACTGTGCTCTGCATCAAGAACCATCTGTCCAACACACTGAACTAAAGAGGACGCCAAATCGAGGAACTGCGAGCCAGCCAGGCGTCGAACCGAGAATCTCCGGATTTGTAGTCAGACGCGTTATCGATTGCGCCACTGGCCCACAGCAGTTGTTGGCTTTTGCTATTCCTCGATGATGAAGACCAGTTCCGAGATTGAGGTAATATTTCGCAACAGACTAAACTGGCAGCACCAGATGTTTCTACCCGGTTTCGAACCGGGGACCATTCGCGTGTAAAACGAATGTGATAACCACTACACTACAGAAACATCTGGCAATGGAGACGCCAACGGACCTGTGTCACCTTCAAGTCAGCTGCCTTGTTGTTGCTTCGCATAGTTCGGCTGAGAGGCCATGTCGCTTCTTATAAGAATACGTCTGTTTCTTCAAACCAGATGTCTAAACTTACAAGCCAGAAGAAGAACCTATATTGAACTGAAGCATTTGTTCAGCAAATCTCTAACGGCGAATTGCTCTCTTCTATTATTAATGCAGCATTCTTAAATCCTACAGAAAAAAGCAACCGACTTTAAACAATATTTGTTTCCTTATTCAATGCTTGAGTTGAGTTTAATAATTGATAATTATGTGTTTTGAGTACACATTACTATAAGACATCCTTCAATCTGGCTGGAATTGACAATTATGTGTTTCTTATATTTGACCTCTATGTGTTTTGGTGTGTAACATGCTGCAGCCTAAATACCGTTCATGTATAAGAAAGGAGGGGTAATTGCAAATCAACATTGAGCCTGGATTCCCACACCGGCTTTTCCTGTTTCTCCATCAGGAAGAGCGTTTTTAATTTCCAAAAGGTGGTTCAGTTAATTCTCTGGCATTTCATCTAAGTCAGTTACAGTATCGTTTGTGTCTGTCCTTTTGAGTACACATTACTATAAGACAGCCTTCAATCTGGCCTGTTGCATTTGCTGATCCCAATGCCATCTACTCTGCATTGGAGAGACTAAATGCCGACTGGGTGACCACTTTGCAAAACACCTTCGCTCCATCGACAAGCTGGCGGCAGACTCTCCTGTCGCTTGCTATTTGAACTCACTGTCCTGCTCTCATGTCCACATGTCCGATCTTGGCCTGCTGCAATGTTCCCATGTAGCTCAGCACAACGACTTCGTACCGTGAAATCACTCTTCCCACTTCACCCCATGTTTATTTCCATCAACTTATTTTCATTGCTTCCATTGATATGTCTTCCTCTCCCATTGTCTCCCCCTCCGCATTCCCCAAGCCAATCGCACCCCCCTTGGGAAATCCGCCCCTTGTTCCTCATTTTCCTCTGCCATTAACACATTCTAATCTTCTAATCGCCTCTGTCAGCACCGTTCTTAACACTGATTAGAATCATTTACATTCCCTTTTTATTTCGGCCCAACACATTTTTGTTATTCTCCACCCATCGCTGGCCGTCTGTCAAGGCCCAATGCTTCACGCCCCCCCACCCCCCCGATATTAGCAGTTCGTTCATCCAACACAGAATCAATTTGGTTTACAGATGCAGGTGAACATATTTAATCACCATTTCAAACATGTCTAAATGTACGATAAAAGCAACTTACTGCGTATGCATCAATAGGAAACAAAAACAGAAAACACAGGACAGTCTCAGCAGGTCTGACAGCCTCTGTGGAGAGCGATGGCAAGTGTCGTTTCGAGTCTGGGTGACTCTTTGTCGAAGCTGGACAACTGGATCTTTGGTCACATGTAGACTGGCGGAGTGTGTGGGGGTAGTGGGGCGGGTGGGGGGGGGGCGTGAAGCATTGGGCCTCGACAGACGGCCAGCGATGGGTGGAGAATAACAAAAATGTGTTGGGTCGAAAGAAAAAGGGAATGTAAATGTTTCTAATCAGTGTTAAGAACTGTGCTGACAGAGGCGATTAGAAGATTAGAATGTGTTAATGGCAGATGACAATGAGGAACAAGGGGCGGATTTCCCAAGAGGGATGCGATTGGCTAGGGGAATGGGGAGGGGGAGACAATGGGAGAGGAAGGCATATCAATGGAAGCAATGCAAATAAGTTGATGGAAATAAACATGTGGTGAAGTGGGAAGAGTGATTTCACGGTGCGAAGTTGTTGATCGTACTGTAAAATCCGCAAGGCTGTACCCTGCCGTTTCGGAGGATGGGGTGCTGTTCCTCGGCGTTGTGCTGAGCTACATGGGAACATTGCAGCAGGCCAAGATCGGACATGTGGACATAAGAGCAGGACAGTGAGTTCAAATAGCAAGCGACAGGAGAGTCTGCCACCAGTTTGTCGATGGAGCGAATGTGTTTTGCAAAGCGGTCATCCAGTCGGCATTTAGTCTCTCCAATGCAGAGTAGATGGCATTGGGATCAGCAAATGCAACAGGCCAGATCGAAGGATGTCTTATAGTAATGTGTACTCAAAATGACAGACACAAACGATACTGTAACTGACTTAGAGGAAATGCCAGAGACTTAAATGAACCAGCTTTGGGAAAGAAAAAACGGTCTTCCTGTTGGAGAAACAGGAAAAGCCAGTGTGGGAATCAAGGCTCAAAGTTGATTTACAATTACCCCTCCTTTCTTCTACACGAACGGTATTTAGGCTGCAGCATTTTACACACCAAAACACAATAGGTCAAAAATAAGAAACACATAATTGTCAATTCTTAAACTCAACTCAAGCATTGAATAACGAAACAAATATTGTGTAAAGTCGGTTGCTTTTTTCTGTAGGATTTCACAATACTGCATTAATAATAGAAGAGAGCATTCCACCGTTAGAGATTTGCTGAACAAATGCTTCAGTTCAATATAGGTTCTTCTTCTGGCTTGTAAGTTTAGATATCTATTTTTAAGAAACAGACGTGTTCTTGTAAGAAGTGACATGGCCTCTCAGCCGAACCATGCGAAGCTGCAACAAAGCAGTTGCGTTGAAGGTGACACAGGTCCTTTGGCGTTTGTGTTGCCAGCTGTTTCTGTAGTGTAGTGGTTATTACATTCGCTTTACACGCGGTTCGAAACCGGGCAGAAACATCTGTTGCTTCCAGTTTAGTCTGTTGCGAAATATTACCTCGATCTCGTAACTGGTCTTCATCATCGAGGAATAGCAAAAGGCTGGAACTACTGTGGGTCAGTGGGGCAATGGATAATGTGTCTGACTACGAATCAGGAAAATCCAGGTTCGACTCCTGGCTGGCTCGCAGTTAACTCCTGGTTTTGGCGTCCACTTTCGTTCAGTGGATTGGACAGCTGGTTCCTGATGCAGAGCAAATTGAGCAGGGCATCATCAATTCTCGTTTCAGCTGTGGTTACTTTTGAAAGCCCTGCCCTCACAATTTAACTTCAAGCAAAACATAACTTGTCTCCAGTTCAGCAAAGTTCAATATCTGATTTTTGATAAGTTGAGACATCAGTTTTAAAGAAACGGCTTATTCCAATAAGTTACATGGCCTCTCAGCGGAACAGTTAGAAGCTGCAACAGTACATTGAGGTTCAACATTGCACAGGGCCACTGATTGCGATGCTTCCAGCAGTTTCTGTGGTGTAGTGGTTATCACATTCGCCTCACGTGTGAAAGGTCCCCGGTTCGAAACCGGGCAGAAACATTGCGTGCTTCTCATTTTGTGTGACGAATGTTTGCACAAAATAACTTTCTTTCTCAATCTCGCACGTTCGAGGAACATGAGATTTGGTCTCTCATGAGATATTAAAATTCCTGCAACAAAGTCAGAAATACGGAATATTCAAGACGCCTGGGGAAGAAAAGCCTTCCCTATTTTGCCACGATTCGGATATTAGCAGTTTGTTCATCCACCACAGAATCTTTTGGGTTTACACATGCAGATGAACATATTTAATCGCCCTTTCAAACATGACTAAATGTACGATAAAAGCAACTTACTGCGTATGCGTCAATGTGAAAGAAAAACAGAAAACACAGGACAGTCTCATCAGGTCTGACAGCCTCTGTAGAGAGAGATGGCAAGTGTCGTTTCGAGCCTGGGTGACTCTTTGTCGAAGAGTAGACGGCGGGATTCATTCACATTGGGTTTGCTTTGAGAAGCTGAGCTCAAACTGCATGGAACCAATACGTTCCCGAGAAGCTTGTCTATGTGTGGGCATTTTAATGACTAATTCTGGTGGACTCAGACAGCTCTTTGTTCCTTTCATTTTATCAGTTCAACAACTTCAGACTGTGAACTCTCACTTCCCCCTGCACCACATGTTTTTTCCATCAACTTATCATCCCTTCCATTGATATGTTTTACCCTCAGCATCGCCCACCTCCCACCAGCACATACCATCCTACTTCAGCAATCTGATCCCTGTTTGTAATTGTTATCTGACGCACTGCTTACCTTTGTTCTGCCATTAACACATTCTGACCGCTTGATGCGCCATCAGCACCTTTCATAGCCTTGATTAGCCTCATTTACATTCCCTTTTTCTTCTTTCCCGAGACATTTTCGTCATTTCCCACCTTTTGCTAGCCCTCTATCGAGGCCCAATACAGCACTCCACCACCCCCACCCCCCACCCACAATCGTCTGAATCTCCAGTTCCAATTCTCGAGCTTTGACAAAGAGTCCACTTGACTGGAAACGACAGCTGCCATTTCGCTCCCCAGAGGCTGTCAGACCTGCTGAGATTATCCAGTATTTTCTGTTTTTGTTTCCGTTTGAAGCATCAGCAGTAAGTTGCATTTGTCACACATTTAGACATGTTTGAGATGGTGATTAAATATGTTCATTTGGAAATCGCTGAAATTCTGTTGTGGATGAAGTAGCTGCTAATATCCGAGCTGTGCCAATGTATGAAAATTCTTCACCTCTCATTGCCTGCCGAAAATTCAGTGCTTGGGCCTTAATGTTCAATTCAGTGGGTGGGGGGTGGGGGTCGTGGAGTGCTGTATTGGGCCTCGATAGAGGGCTAGCAATAGGTGGGAAATGACGAAAATGTCTCGGGCAGAATGAAAAAGGGAATGCAAATGAGGCTAATCAAGGCTATGAAAGGTGCTGATGGCGCATCAAGCGGTCAGAATGTGTTAATGGCAGAACAAAGGTAGGCAGTGTGTCAGAGATCACTTCTACCTTTGCTGCTACACAGATTCTCTACAATCAGATGGAACATGAACCGTGCAGGCTGCCCGGATGTTGACATTGTATCAGGATCGTCAGGATCGATTACATAAGAACATAAGAACTAGGAGCAGGAGTAGGCCATCTGGCCCCTCGAGCCTGCTCCGCCATTCAATGAGATCATGGATGATGTTTTCTGGACTCAGTTCCAGTTTCTGGCCCGAACACCATAACCCTTAATCCCTTTATTCTTCAAAAAACTATCTATCTTTACCTTAAAAACTTTTAAAGAAGGAGCCTCAACTGCTTCACTGGACAAGGTATTCCATAGATTCACAACCCTTTGGGTGAAGAAGTTCCTCCTAAACTCAGTCCTAAATCTACTTCCCCTTATTTTGAGGCTATGGCCCTAGTTCTGCTTTCACCCGCCAGTGGAAACAACCTGCCCGCATCTATCCTATCTATTCCCTTCATAATTTTAAATGTTTCTATAAGATCCCCCCTCATCCTTCTAAATTCCAACGAGTACAGTCCCAGTCTACTCAACCTCTCCTCATAATCCAACCCCTTCAGCTCTGGGATTAACCTAGTGAATCTCCTCTGCACACCCTCCAGTGCCAGTATGTCCTTTCTCAAGTAAGGAGACCAAAACTTGATGTGTGGCATTAATATCCTCTTCAACTCATATTTCAGTATCCAACTGCTCCACTGGGTCTTGGTGGCTCCAGTCTGATAGAAACCAACAGAAAATTAAAATACTTGCAAAATTCACAATCAGCCTCATGTCGACCAACATCACGTTCACCTGCAGCATCATCATTACAATTTAATGAACAATAATACCTGGTTCCACAGTGAGTGGAGAATGGGGGTTTTGCCGTGAAGAAAACACTGAGTAGCGAGATCATAACGAGGAGAGCGGCGAAGCTGTTCTCCGCGATAGTTCCAGATCCAATCGCTCTTCAGGGCAGGCAATTATCTGTCAGAGCTGAGATTCAGGTCCCACTGCACTGCTGATCCAACCAGACACAAGAGTCGCGAGTATCACAATGATGTTGGAGTGCGACCAGCAAACGGAAACTGTGACCAGGGACACCGCAGACTCAAAGTTCAAAATGTGTGCGGCGATGATCAGCTGCAGTAACAAGTGATGGAGCGGAAATAGCGACAATTGAGTATCCAACCGCCTTTGACCATCCTGCATCTGCTCACGGGTCAACTCACTGAGAACAATATTGTGTCGGAGGGGCCGTAAGGGGCCAGATTCAACTGACACTACATATGCCTATTTGAAAGAGCTTTTTCTACTGCCCTTTTTACCCTGCATTTCAACCCCGTGATGTTTTCCGTTCTCAAGTTCCTACCTGTTGACATGTTCTATTGATTCTTCTTCCCTCGTCAATTTCGGCGCCAGACGCCAAATGGTATCAAATCACAGTACAATAAATGCTGTTTGATAGTGCATGGTGCGGTGGCCAAGAAGGAAAACGTTGGTTTTGTAAACCAAAAGTCGCGGGTTTAAGTCTTGCCTGTGCCTCGGTGCGGCTGCGTGAACCCTCAGCTCACTTTGTACTGATACATTGAAAATTATCTGTCATGCTTCATTATCGCCCACAAACATGAACTGTCATTCACCCCTTCCTGTCTTCTTTTTAGGACGTTGTGCTTTCAGCTAATTAAACAATTCTGTATAATCGAGTCTCTGATAAAAACAAAATTCTGAGAGCATCCGTTTACTCGCTTTTGTAGCTTCGTTATGATCAAAATGAACAAAACTAGTCTGTTCAGCCCTGTTATCATTCTGATTTATAACCTCCGCCTGTCCTCCAAATTCTTGGCAATCTTTTGACTTCGTCCTCCCAGGGCTAAACAGAGAACTCCAACGGTCATTTGCACAAATTAAGCATCATTGTCTGATTTAAAACACCCACAGTAACAACAACAGTGTCTAAACAGCTGAAATGTAGATTTCTGGCTCGGTTTCCCGCCCTGGTGTGTATTGCAGTAAACTCTGAATCCACTCAGTAGCAGAATTCTGACGCAGAGTTAGCAGAATCCAGCAGCAGAGGGCGCCAAATTCATGCACGGGCTTCACAAACTCACAAACTCCGGTGGGATGGGAGGCGAATGAGATCACAATAGACTCCCCTCCACAACTCGCGCACTGCACTGAGCTGAATAGAGCCCTGGTTCGCTTTCTCCTTCCCAATCTTTGACTGAGTCCAGTCCAATTCACTGAGAGAGATTAAGTTGGAAATGTTTCTGGCAATACTGGCGGCGCTGTGGCACATTGAGTAATGCTCATCAATCCGGACTAACTATTAGGAGTCATGGGCCAAAATATAATTAACGATCGGTAATATCTATGTAGTGTCTAGATGGGAGATTCCACATAAACTCGCAGATAATAGCAAATAGTATCAACTCGGTATAAACACTGGGTAGCGCAGTGGTTAGCACTGCTGTCGCATGGCATTGAAGACCTGGGTTCAATCCGGCCCCGGGTTACTGGCTGTGTGGAGTTTGCACATTCTCTCCATGTTTGCGTGGGTCTCATTCCCACAAACCAAAGATGTTCAGGGTACGTGAATTGGCGCACAACGTCACAAAGCTGTACTTGCAAAGGCTCTGGGTCTGGTGCCTATTTGTCAGTTGGCATCTTCGAAATGTGAGCTAATGGCACAGTCAGAGTTATCATATTGTAAAGATCCTGTCGTAAAAATAATGATGGAAATCAGTACTTTACAAAGGTAACCCGAGTGGAACCGCATCTCGGTGTGGAGTTGGTTCACTATTTATCCCTGGTCTCCTCAAAACAGTAACTATTAATAATGCTCATGCACTGGATTGCATTAATCGTTCATTATTGTGCATTAGGCTGATCTAAAATGATTTCTTTCACCTTCCAGCTTGATTAGAGATAAAGATCTACCGAAACAAATAGATCAATATTAATTTTGAAGAAAAGCGAGTTACACCCAGAAAAAGACAAAATGACGGATAATATGAGACAGAGAAAAGGGAACAAACTGAAAAACACAACCAGGGGTGGAATCTGATTGGACAGAATTAGTTGTGTTTAGTCCTCAACTAACAGGCTGGTCCACAGCTGACATAAAAGCTGCGAGACAAGCCAATCGTAGCACGGAGGAACGCCCCTCAAATTCCCAGTAAGTGAAATCTGCCTCTGATCTGAGTTTACTCTGTGATATGAGACTAGAAGCACCAACATATTTGAAACAGTGTTGCTGTTCATTTTACAACCAGGAACCATGTGCTCGCTGTGTGCTTTACTGATAATAATGGTCTTGCTGCCCGGTGAGTCGGAACTCAAATCCTCAGTCTGTGTTTCATGGGTTATATTTACTCCCAGATTTCTGACACATTCTGTATGTTGTTACAGGAACGAGTGGCCAAGATTCAGTTTCCCAGGAGCCGCCTGAATTAATGGTTCAGGAAGAACAGACAGCAATGTTGAACTGCAGTTACAAAGCACAATTCTCCTCTCCAACTCTCTTCTGGTATATCCACTACCCGGGGAAAGCTCCGAGATATTTACTGAAAATGTTCAGCAAGGGACAGGGTGATAAGTCACCAGAGTTCTCTGACCGGTTTTCTGCTGATTTGGACCAGGATAGGAAAACAGTTCCTTTAAATATCACCGGGGTCCGTGTCTCTGACTCTGCCGTGTATCTCTGTGCTCTGAGCCCCACACTGTTACAGAGGCACAGTCAACCCGTACAAAAACCTGCAATGCACTCTCACCTCCTCTTCACGGAATCAGATCTGTCAGTAGAATTGTGAACTGCTAATATTAATAAAACAATATTATAAATGACAGCTTGCCCGAATGATCTTTTTCTGTGGTGCTGAATGTTTGTCATTCCGATTTACTGGACTCCGAGCGGCTCTGTAAATGGGAGGCTCTGATTCTGTTATCAGAACAACATGAACTGTTACAATCCGTGCACCATCTCGAATGTTAACCCCGATAAAGAACCAACATTTGTTTTAATGCTCGTTTTATTATTAGTCTGTAGCACAGAGAACGTAGTTGTTCAGTCGCTGAGTTTCTTCAAGGATGGTTCCAAAGATCTGCGGATATTAAGGCAAATAGACAGTTGTGGATAGTGCAGGAGGGTAGATGTGAGGTAGAACAGCCATGATCTTATTGAATGACAGACCAGGCCCAAGTGAAGGAGCAAATGGTCCCCTGCAGCTCCTGTTTCTTATTCTCTGAAGCTATTCAGTTCAGTTCATTGTTCTGAGAACAGTTTCATGTGGTTCCAGGACCCTTGTTCTGACGTCATGGAGTTGAGAACAAAGAAACTTTGAGTTGATTGGATGAAATTTAGGGCACAGGAGCTCAGGGCTGATTGGGTGCCGTCTTTAGACTCTGTCAGGAACGAACCAATCAGTCGTGAGGTGGGATATGACTCAACATCTTGTCAAGTCTTATCTGAAACAATTCAGCTTCAACTCACTCTGTTTAAATCCACCACCAGCTCTGTGAACATGTTGGCTGTTATCTTTTACACATTTCTCGCAGCCGCAGTTCTCTTAACTGGTAAGTTCCGAAGTTGCACCATTTTCACTTTGCTCGTGATATCGACATATAAATCATCATTTAAATGCATCTCTCCTCCGTTTGCAATCTATTGCCTTAACTTGAAACAATCGTGACAATTAAAAAATAAAGTCTTCTATTTCTAAATGTTTTCAGCGGTCAGAAGTGAAGATTCTGTCTCTCAGGAGCCGCTTGCAGTGACACAATTTGAAGGAGACTCGGTGACCATTAATTACAGGTATTTGATCACAGCTGCTTCATATTATTTACAGCTGTACCGGCAGGACAGGAACAAAGCCCCCACATTATTGATCTACATCTATAACTACGGAAACGTTCCCAGAGCAGTGGGTGTGGAGTCTCGATTTTCTTCATCAATAAACACTTCGAAAAGTGAGGGGAATTTCACCACCCGGGAGCTGCGGCTGTCTGATAGCGCGGTGTATTTCTGCGGACTGAGAGACACAGTGACAACAACTCGAGAGAGCCTCGTACAAAAACACTGCCGCAGTGTGACAAAGAGAACAGATGGCTAAGGGCGAAAAGCTGGACTTTGCGAACCAATCAGCAGATTTTTCTGATTTGAAATAAATCCAAATGATTGACAAGCAATAGATAATAATAATCTTTATTGTCACAAGTAGGCTTTCATTAACACTGCAATGAAGTTACTGTGAAAATCCCCTAGTCGTCACACTCTGGCGCCTGTCCGGGCAGCGCTGAGGAGGTTTCCTCTGCTCCATTTTACATCGAATACATTCTGAGCATAACGTTATGATATGTTTTTAGAGCATTTGTTCCAGTTTCCAAATTAAATATATTGCGACAAAAATGCTATGAAAATATTTGATATTGTATTCCAGTCTTTAAAGCAGTGACACAAACGGCGTAAATGCAGTAGCAGGCATATAACACTGAGGGGAGCTCAGGACAAAAGTACAAAAACTTTGTGCATAAAGTCTTGTCCGGTGTGTTCAGATTCGCTACCGCGCTCCTGGCGCTTTCTGATGTTCTTTTCCATTTGACTTTTGAAGTTACCATTAGTCGAGGTGTCTAGAACGCGCGAAATCTGACCTTAAGGATAATTTACTTATTTAGCATTATTCATCAACTTCTAATCATGTCCGGAAAATAACTCCTGTACATTTTCTAAATTAAGGATTGATTGTTTGTGAGCACAGACCTGAGCATTGCTGAAAATAAATATCGACGTTTATCGTCCTGTACTCGTCAGGACAATGGTAAGAACAGCAATGTCAGGGGAAACAATCGAAAAGGGGATGATTTAGCTCACTCAGCTAAATCGCTGGCTTTTAAAGCAGGCCAACAGCACGGTTCGATTCCCGAACCAGCCTCCCCGGACAGGCGCCGGAATGTGGCGACTAGGGGCTTTTCACAGTAACTTCATTGAAGCCTACTCGTGACAATAAGCGATTTTCATTTCATTTTTCATTTCAAAATGTATTTTTTCAGCCATATTAAGCATTCTCAGTTTTAATATATGTCAGTGACATTAACATTGAGAAATCGGGTTATTATGATTATTAAGATTTTCCTCACCCGGTGGGCATTGGTTTGCACTACAGACTCATATTTCAAACCCAAAATTACTGGTCCTTCAGAGATTTCCTGAACCGCGGTCAGTGATATAAATAGTTCTCGACCACCTTCACAGTTTGTTTTCTCAATGGTTGCGACGAGTTCACAAATCTCCTCACATCAGCATCAACTAATTCTGCTCCCAGTAAATGCGATAATGGGACTGAATCTGTCTTCGATGTGAATCATTTTAGATGGTGTATATGTGGATTGTGCTCGGGGGTCTGTGCTCACAGGAAACCATTCACGTTTCAGTGTCTGAGCCGCTGTGAAAACCAGCTCGCACCAGACTGCAGCTGTGATCCACAAACCTCCGGCAGCTTTTGGACGAGGCTTTCCCTCGTTCCCATCACTGTGAGAGTCTGTGCGCAATAATAGACCGCGGTGTCAGACAGCCGCATCTCCGAGATGGTCAATCGGTACAACTTGTTTGACTGCTGAACTGTATCTGAAAACCGGTCCTGAGAGAAATGCGCCTTCAATTCAGAACGGCCGTCCGTGTCCTTCCGGACTGCAAACGCGGACTGTTTGTCTGGGTACTGACGGTACCAGAATAAGTATAAAGCATTGTCGATATTGGTGCAGGTTAGAGTGACACCTCTTTCTGTCTGGGTTTCCTAGTGCTTGAATCACAAACTCCAGTGTACAGGTGTAGCAAATAATGAGAATATTGTTGTTTATTGTGAGGTGAATTCATCACAAAAACATGGAGGTTATGCTTCAGTTATACAGGGTATGGATGGGATCACATCTAGAATATTGTGCAGTAGGGCGCGATTGTTTGCAATTTTCTAATGGTCTCCTACTGTGACTGTCACCGTGGAGGCCGGATTATTGTTTCTTTGCTGAGCATTAACTGGAACCCTGACTGTTAGGCTTTTGTACGGGACCCGCTATATCTGTAGCAGTGTGGGCTGCAAGGCACAAAGATACAGTGCACTGTCAGACATCAGTGTGTTGCCCATCATTAGCTTGCTAATCTTGGCAGTTTGATTTAAGGTAGCTGAATCGCGATCGGTGATGTCAGGGTGTCTGTAAATGTTCTTTCCCAGAACATGAAGAATGTATTGTGGAGCCTTCCCGGGACTCTGACTGTACCAGTACACGTACGGGTTCGAAGCGCTTGTCTTCAAGTTGCAGGTTAGTGTGACATTACTTTCCTCTTCGATCTTTATTTCAGCATCCAGCTGCTCCACTGTGTCCTGGTGGCTCCAATCTGACATAATAATATATTAAGAACAACAATCAATATGAGCCCCAAGTAGATCAACTTAATTTTCACCACCACTATTATGTTTACCAACAATAACGTCAGGGTTACAGCAGCCAGGAGGAGAATGGAATTTTACTGGGAAGGAAATACTTACTGAGAAGTGAGATAATGGTGAGCATCTGAGCGAGTCGGTTTCCCATCATCCTTCCTGAGTCTGGAACTCTGCAGTGAGAGGAATCCTCTGTCAGAGACAGAAATACGGATCCCCGTCACACTGCGCTGCTGATCGACCAATGGCAGAGCCAACAATTTCTCCATTAACACAATTGGGTCAGAGCGACAGCAGCAACCGGAAGCTGTGGACGGGATACCGCACACTCGGTGACTCTCAGCTGTAATCGGAGCGGAAATAGAGAATATGCAGAAGACTGTGACCATCCTGCACCTGCTCAATGTTCAAGAGACTGAGAAGAACTAGAGCAGGAAGGACATAAAGCAGCGAGAATCATTGAATCTTGGAGCACCGACTGAGACAATTGGAATAATTAACCAAACCATTTTTCATTCACGCATTTTGCATATATACCTGATTTTTTTTGTTCAAGATACATATAATTTCATTTTGAACGTTGCTATTGAATATTATGTCCAGATTTGAACACATGGCAGTGTAATAAGTGAATGTGATATTTCCCTGCTTTTCTCTCTCATAACCTGGCGTACATGGATTATCGAATGTTCTGCTGATTGAAACAATTACATCTGATCCGTTTCATTAAACGTCTTAAAATCGTTACCACTACAATTAAGAATCTCGCTGAACTGATTGATAAGCGAAGAACAGTCTCAGTTCGTCATTGACTGCTGAGGTCACAAGGGGTCTGTCCCCCCAGCAGTGTGTGGGTGGAACAATGAGTTGAACAGAGCCCGGATTCCCTCTCTGCTTCTCAATCTCTGCCTCATCCCATTCCCATCCACTCAGAGAGATTCAGCCAGACATGTTTCTTTTTTTAAAATAATTTTTATTGAAAAATTTTCAATTTATACAACAATAACGCACCTTAGTAAAATACCAAAAATAACAATAATATTAACAATCATAAACATTGGCCCCACCTCCATGAACAACACAGCATTTTAACAACAACGCAAATGAACACAATATAAAGTTACAGAATAGACATTACAATAAGGAACACCCCCCCCCCCCCCCGGGTTGCTGCTGCTATTGACCAAGATACCTATCTTTGAGCCAGGAAGTCCAGAAAAGGCAGCCATCGTTTATAGAACCCTTGTATTGATCCTCTCAGGGCAAATTTGACCCTTTCCAGTTTTATAAATCCCGCCATGTCACTGATCTAGGTCTCCACACATGGGGGCCTTGCATCCTTCCACTGTAGCAGAATCCTTCAACGGGCTACTAGGGATGCAAAGGCCAGGACACCGGCCTCTTTCGCCTCCTGCACTCCCGGCTCTACCGCAACTCCAAAAATCGCGAGTCCCCACCCTGGTTTGACCCTGGATCCAACCACCCTCGACACCGTCCTCGCTACCCCTTTCCAGAATTGCTCCAGTGCTGGGCATGCCCAGAACATATGGGCGTGGTTCGCTGGACTCCCCGAACACCTGGTGCACCTATCCTCACCCCCAAAGAACCTACTCATCCTAGTCCCGGACATGTGGGCCTGGTGCAGCACCTTAAATTGGATGAGGCTAAGCCTCGCACATGAGGAGGAAGAGTTGACTCCCTCCAAGGCATCCGGCCAAGTCCCGTCCTCTATCTGCTCCCCGAGTTCCTCCTCCCATTTAGCCTTCAGCTCCTCCACTGACGACTCCTCCACCTCCTGCATTACCGTATAGATGTCAGACACCTTCCCCTCTCCGACCCACACCCACGAAAGCACTCTGTCCATCGTCCCCTGCGAGGGCAGCAAAGGGAATCCCTCTACCTGTCGCCTAGCAAACGCCTTTACCTGCAAGTATCTGAACATGTTCCCTTGGGAAAGGCCAAATTTATCTTCCAGTTCCCCCAGGCCCGCAAACCTCCCGCCAATAAACATGTCCCTCAATTTGCTGATGCCCGCCTTTGCCACCCCCTAAATCCCCCATCCTTGTTCCCCGGGATGAACCGATGGTTGCCACCCAGTGGAGCCTCCATCGAGCCCCCTGTTTCCCCCCGTGCCGCCTCCACTGTTCCCAGATTTTTAGGGTCGCCGCCACCACCAGGCTCGTGGTAAACCTCTTAGGGGAGAGCGACAACGGCGCCGTTACCATGGCACCCAGGCTCGTATCTCTACATGACGCATTCTCCATTCTTTTCCACGCCGCTCCTCCCCCCTCCATCACCCAGTTACGCACCATTGACACATTGGCTGCCCAATAGTACCCCAGAAGGTTGGGAAGCGCCAGCCCGCCTCTATCCCTCCCTCGCTCCAGGAACACCCTTGTTCTTGAAAATACAGAAAAAATGTGTCATTTCCAACATGGAAGTCTGGCAATATCTGGTCTGAGAGGGTACAGGGAAAGATCCCACAAAGGGTTAATAGCAGCTGCAAAGAGCAGGATTGTAAAATGCAGATTATCAAACACACAGGTTTCATGTGGTAAGCTAAAACAATGCCTCACACCTTCATGGAATGTAACTATCTCAGGAAGTATCTGGAAAGGCATGGATGAGAGTTTCAATTGACGAATGTTTAAAACAGGCAGGTCTTTCAGTTAAATTTTAGCATACAGCTAAAAGCAAAGTCTCACACCTTAATTGAAATAAACTCTTAGTAAACAGCTGGAAAGGATGGAAGATGCTCAGTCGAATTTGGTGTAAATTCTAAAGTGTAAAATTCTATGGACATCAAGTCAATTAAAAGAAAATTGGAGACGACCTGTCTACGGGAGACACAATTTTAAGTCAAAATCAAAGGCAAAGTTATGAGCTGGGGACAATTGGAAAATTAAGCGATTCAAAAGCAGGAAGTGGAGGTAACAACTATTGAAACCGGGGCGTTTTTTAAATCAGATCTGAAAGGTGACGTTGTGCGTAAAGTGAATAGTTGGTTGTATTTGGATGTTTGCATCAAGGATACTTTTTGACAATCAAAATGAAACATGCTCATTTACAATAAAGTCGTTAAAACTTGGTGACTCTTCGAAAGAGAATATAAATCTGAAGAAAGGGGACAGCCACCAGAGCCAACTCTCACAGCTCGGTGCATGGGAAGGATAGGACACAGCAACCGAGTTCACCAGCGAATACAACTCAAGAAGACAAGATTTTAATAAGATCGATTGTCAAGGTGGGCCTGAAGGTCCCTTCAACCAACAGGAAGGATCCCAAAGCAAGATCTTTTTTCCTTTCTGTAAAAAAAAGTGTTTGCAGCTTTTAAAAGAAAAAATATAATAATAAAATAATTTAACCTGAAAAAGTGGTTATTAGCCTACTTTACTTCCTTAACAACGCAGGACCCAGGACATCGATGCTACTAAGGGGTAAGTAGGTAAAATTCTTCGGTGAAGGTATACTGGGGGATTACTTGAAAATATAGTTTGACCTAAATAGCACCCACCGAAGCCTGCATCGGAGTCAGGGAGTGAGAATTCCTGTTCACCGTTTAGAATATCGACCTTTATTTGGTATAGGGGGAATTCTAAGAATAATGGTGAGTTTTAAATTCATGGCGCCCAGCGTGGAGGCCTAGAATATTAGAAGTTTCTAGATAAAGCGAGGCTAGCATATTAGAAGTTTCTAGTTAAGCAGAGTAGGGGCTAGAATATTAGAAGTTTCTAGTTCCCAAGAAACGGTTGGAATATTAGAAGTTTCTAACCGGCACAAAGGCTAGAATATTAGAAGTTTCTAGTCTGTGTGAGTCAAACTTTACCTGCCGAGTTTAGTTTGGAAAGTCATGTGTGATTGGCTTTTGTAAGGGTATTCTCTGGATCGAGGGGACTGAAGCTCAGTTTGGGTGTGAAAAATCAGTAGACTAGAAGGTACTGACCCTGAGAAAAAGTCTGCAAGACATTTTGGTGATAGCACTAAAATCTTGCATCCATTACTGGTAAAAGAGGCCAAATAATAAATCATCCTCAGAGTAAGGCAGATTGTGCGGATATTTTCTGGAAAATAGGGACGCTTAGAATCTTCAGAAACCAATAACCAATCGACCCTTAACTAAAACAGGAAGATAGTGCCTTATTCAGACTTGGATAGGGCCCAGAAAGGGTACTTATCCTTAAATTCAGAGTGCACCTGAAAGGGACAACCAGGAACAGAAGTTAAAAATCCGAAAAATGGCAATTAGGGTAATTCTCTTGCCCTGGAATACAGTCAAGAGAGATGTAGCAATGAAACAAGAATGGAAGAAATTAAAAGAGCTAAAAAGATCCTGGAATAGAGAGATGTATCCAGACGGAGATATCTCCTTCTTTGTTAGAGTGCCTAAAGCCCTGCAATATACAGATCCAGTAGGGATTCTTCAAGCACTTTGTGAATTTGCATTTGAAAAGCAAGCTGAATCACTAATCTTGTTCGGACACAGACAGAAGCATGCAGCTGCTCAAGTGGGCAAAGTGTGCTCCAAACTGGGTAAAATCATTGACGAAGAAAACATGAAAGAAATAATACAGATTCCTTGTGAACACAAAAGTAAGTCTGAAGTGGCAAACAAATATATAAAACAACTGCAGAAAAATGAAGCATTAGAAATGGAAAATGACGAGGAATCAGTCCTAGAATCAGATAGCAGAGTAAAAACAGTAGGGTTTCAAATAAATGTGCCAAGTAAAAGTGCAGATGAATGGTAACAGACGAGACTTATAAAAAAATTATACATAGGAGGAAAGCAGATCCACTTAGTGGAAGGAGATTTTACAAATGCCCAAAAGGACGTACAAGTTAATCCTTCCACTAGAAAAGGGAAATTAGGGGCAGGAATTTCCGGGGTATTGGCTCATAGATACAATCCGGAGTTACAGCTAAAAATGGATGAGGAGGTAGTTCTAAGAGGAGAATTTAAAGAAAGGATAGTTAGAGCCACAACTCTGAGCCATGGGACAATGATTATACATGTGGTATCACTAAACAATTCCGGACAGCAGTATGGTGTCATGGAGGAGACAGAAGTAAATCAAGCGAACATAGAAGGGATCCTGAGACATAGTGTAGGGAGAGATATTGATATGACATTATTAGGAGACGGAATATACAAAAATAACTCAAGGGAATCTCTGAGAGCAATAATAAAGACATGTGCATTAACCCCTCCAGCTAGGGCAGGTCAGATAATTAGGATTTGGCGAGAGCAATGGCCACAATTCCTTTTAGACACAGCAGGAACAAGACAGCAATCTGAATTTCAATTCAACCAAATGCCAGCACCCCTGTTAGAGATAGAAAAAACATGTCCCAGCGCTTCAGATAGCCAAGAGAATTCGGACCCCTTTGGAAATTTCCCAAAGGAATACAATTTTCAATACCCAGATCCAAGTCCGTTTCAGGAAGAAAATTGGCCTAGGCAATCTGCCACACATAAAAATGGAGCTTTTATCGATTATTTTTTTGAAACACAAGAAAGTGAAGAGGAACAAAGCCTAGTTGGGATTATTGCGCCTCCTGCGCTGGGACAGGAAGAATTATCATCCTCATCAGAGAATGAGGAAATATTAAAACCAAGGAGAAGAATAGGGAATAGAAAAAATTCTAAACCAGTAGAAATAGGGGATTATAGTGATTACTGGAAACAACAACAACCTTCCACTTATCGACCAATAAATAAGGATTTACCGTATTATATGTATAATCCAGAAGCAAAAATGGTACACCATAGAGATCGGGAAGGATGGGAAAGAGAGGTTATATCTAGGGGACTTAAAATAGGAGAAATATTAGGAGGATGTCAACAAATTGATTCTACAAAATTACTGGGATTACCAAACGTTACCCCCAACGCTAAAATTTGGCAAATGAGCAAAGGTATGACAGTTTCGGAAGAGCCATGAATAGAGTAAGGAACAGCACAGAAACACAAGGCCAGATAATATCAGCATTAAGACCACAAGAAAGGATACAGAATATTCCAAGACCCCGAATAACTGCTCCTACTCCTATGGATAGGGCAAGTTATGCTCCACGGGATAGCCAAGTACCAATTGCAATGTTTGATAAATATATAGAACCGGTGGAAAATTTTGAACAACACCTCCAGAAGAGAAATAGGAAGAGAACTGGTGAAATTTGATTTGGCAGGCAAAGCATTTAAGGATAAACACACAAAAGGGGAACAAAAAAGAGCAGCAGCTGCCCAAAATAATGTTTCAACACAAAAGGCTCAGATTAGACCACCAAATCGACAGATACCCGACAAATCGGAACAAAATCTAGCCCAACCAGCAATGCCACAACACGGGTATAATCTGCGGTCACAAGGGCCACCTCCACCACAAAATCTAAATTACTTACCAAGGGAACAATTCCTAGCCCTCAGTCGGGAGGAAAGAGACAGATTCATTGAGGATAGAAGAAGAAGAGCAACAGGTCAGGGGAGGATTGAGCAAGGTAGATATCAACCACCAGAGTGGCACTCGGGACCCTCGCGAGGGGGATTCCGAGGAAGAGGCAGAGGAGGCCCCTGTATAAATTGAACGGATTCGGCTTCTCTCCTTAAACAGGCTATCCAAAATCAAACAACAGAAACAGAAAAAGGAGAATTAGTAGTAGGATACAGGGGGAAAAGATTTATAGTGGACACAGGGGCTGAGATATCAATGATAAGGGAAGAAGCTGGAAATCTTACAGGAAAACAATACATAGTAGAAGGAGCATTAGGGAATAAGGATATTAGACCAGAAATTAGATTGGGAGAATTACTTGCAATATCAGGAAATGAGAATCTGATGGCAGGAAAAGATTTAATAAAAATAGATACTGGAAAAATAAGGATATTAAAACCAATTGATAACATAGAGGAAATAAGGAAACAGAAAGAGAAAAGTATTTCAAATGACGAAGCTTGGAAGAAGATGGAAGAAGTATTCATGGGAGCAAACCTAGCGATAGGCAAGAATGACACAGGTTTAATTAGCAAGCGGTTCCAACACACAATTCACGGTGGACAACACAGACCTCAAAAACAGTATCCATTGACCCGAGGAGCTAAGAGCGAGCTGGAGATAATAATCAAGGAATTGGAGCAGCAGGGGATTATTCAAGGGGTCACATATGCCTCAACAAATAGTCCACTTCAGGTAGTAAAAAAAACAGATGGTACATTTAGGATGGTAACAAATTACAAAGCTCTAAATAAAGTCACAAAGAAGGACAAGAGATATTTAATAAATCCAAAAGCTACCTGAGAGCAAGTCGCGGAAAAACTTACTTAACTAGTATAGATTTGGCGAATGGATTCTGGAGTGTTCCATTAGACCCAGACAGCAGGGAGAAAACAGCATTCACCTTTGGACCGAAGCATTATGTATATTGTAGACTGCCACAGGGATATGTTAATTCTCCGAATCACTTTCAGGCAATAATCAGGGAACTGATTAAAGATGATTTGGCTTTAGTATATATCGATGATATATTAATTGGAGATGACGATCAGGACAAACATGTGGAAAGAGTGGCCAGGATAATTAAGACACTTAGTGAAGCAGGCTTTAAAATAGGGCTCAAGAAATGTCAAATTGGGAGAAGCGAAGTCAACTATTTGGGTTATTCAGTATCGAAGGAAGGTAGAGAGGCCAGTATTGAAATGAGGAAGAAGGTAGCTGAAATTACTACGCCTGTTTCGAAAAAAGGGGTTCAAAAAATAATGGGAATATTGGGATATTTAAGGCCAGTAGTGAAGGACTTTAGTCTCTATGCTAAACCCATTTATGAAACATTGAAAGGGGATTTTATTTGGACCAGCGAGGCCCAGGGAGGGTTAGATCAGTTAAAGACAGCAGTTGCGATATCGGGACCATTAGTTGGGAGACGAGAAGAGGATGATTTAAGCATTAAATTAGACATATATAAAAATGGATATGGCATGGTGCTTGCTAATCATAGCAATCAGACACCTATCAAACGTCTGACAGGAAACTGATCGAGAGCTGAACAAAAGTTTTCAGACATCGAGAAATGTCTAGCAGCTATAACAAAGAGAATAGCAGAGATAGAAAACTTGTCGGGTGGTAAGAAAATTTATGTCACAACTGAGTTTTTGGAATTAAAGGAGCTAACCAAGGGACAGATTTGCCAGCAAGGCGCGAATACAGCTCGATGGGAAAGATGGGAAACCATTCTTCTAAACTCTGACTTAATGTTTATTCATAACATTAAAAAGGGACAGAAACTTGATGAACCAGTTCGTAAAACGGAGTTGGTGAATGCTTGGGTATTATATACTGATTGTAGTAAAGTCAAGAAGGACGAAGAACAAGCCAGATGGGCAATCATTTTTTAAAAATCAGGAAAAATAGTAGTGGAGGAACAGGGAATAATCATTGGATCAGCTCAGATAGCTGAGGTAGAGGGAGTATTGCAAGGGTTAAAGGAGTGTCAGCAGAGAAAGCTGCAGGAAGTAACCGTTGTAACCGATAGCTTTTTCGTGCAGCAAGGATTGGAGAAAGATTTGAAGTTTTGGAAACTAGACGGTTGGACGAACGGTAGAAATAAACTACTGGAACAGAAAGAACAGTGGGAAGAGATAGATAAAATTTTAGCCGATATGGAAATCCAGACAATTCATCAAAAAGCACACACAAAAGGAACTGGGGAACTGTGTAAGGGGAATCAGGAAGTGGATGAATTAGCCAGACTTAGGACGATAATCTTGGGGACTCTTGGGAACACAGCAGCCGACCTTCAAATGGTAATTAAGCAAATACATGAAGCCACAGGACATGGGAGTCATGTTGTAGTCGCAAGGGAGTTGAAAAAGTTGGGAATTAAAATAGCCTATTGGAGGCAACATTTAACTGCAGTAAGGAGAAAATGTGAGAGATGTATGGCCTGTGGAGGATAGAGAGGGAATAAAACATATGGGAGCATAAAAACTGAGAAACCAATGCAAGAATGGTCATTAGATTATGCAGGACCACTTTTTCCCAGAAGCAGCAAAGGTAATTTGTACTTTTTAGTCAAAACTGATAGCTGCACAGGAGAAATTGACCTTAGAGCAACCAGCAAAGCAGATGGAGCCACGACCAAAAGGGTATTGGCAGAAATGATGACCTCCAGAGGTAGACCAGAATCGATCCGGATGGACATTGCGCCGCACTTTAGAAATAATACTGTTATTAACTTTTGTGCTGACAGAGGAATAACAATCAATTGGGCCGTGAAGTATGCACCTGAGAGTAATGGAATGGCTGAGAGGTCTGTAAGAAAAGTAAAGGATTGGATCATAAAGAATCAGAATGATAAAGGCTGGGATAAAGACATTGAAAGAATAGTATTTGATCTTAATAGTAATCTCGGAACCTCTGTCTCCCAGGGACAAGGGGACCCAAGTGAATCTGGGAATTATCAAGTAGGAGGCGAAGTTTGGGTGAAGCTACCAACTAAGACTGCAGGGAAAATCATCCGTGAAGCTGTAAAATGTAAAGACAAGATTGTTCAGATTCTGGGTACACATACAGTTGAATTAGAGAAGCATGGTATCTGGAGCAAAATAAATTGTATCACAATTAAAACACATGACCCACTTGGTGGAAAGACAGTGAATTAAAACCTGTTAGCAGCATTGATTGGACAGATGATTAAGTTCAAATGTCAGGTTTGGATCTTACTTTCATAAAATTCCAGTCGTAATCAAAATAAAGTAATGAAAGTAAATACAGTAGCAATGTCAGGAATGTATCAGGGTATGGTTTTGACCAGATTGGATCACTGGGTGAGCAAAAGAGGAGGTTGAGATTCTTCGCATCGCACTCAGGGGTGCAATGACAGAAGGAGGAGGCTTAACAGGCCTTAATTGTATGATGTACGTCAAGGATATGGAAAATAAACCAGTTCAAAAAGAAATGGTGGCAAAAGAAATCCGGAAGTCCTGGAGAGGGCACTTCTGGGTTAACCAAATGAAAACAGAAGGTACAAATTAAAGAATAGGGCCCTCTACGCCCTTGATCTGTTCATTTGATTTGTCAGGTGGAAAAAAAATAAATAACGAACCAGTTTACAAGAAGGAAGAGAACTACGCTCCAGAGAAGAATCTTTTAGACAGGATTGGGGGAAATCTAATGATACAATTGGCTACAAATTTGAGGGAATTAAATGAAAGAGCCCGGAGGAAAACTTTACGGGTTAGAAACAAATCAAAATATCAAATTATTACTGAACAGTGAAACCTCCGGTCAGACATCTCTAACTGGCCATTAGCTGATGGATGATCTGTGGTCTCCACGGGGTATGTACTACGCGGTGGAATTATTAAGGGTCTCGGCAGACAGCAGCGACTGACGAGGAACCCCAACATGATAAATGACAATCGTTTAAGAATTTTTGTAGCTTGATACCACGGCGGGAAAATTGTTACCAATGCAGCAAAACAATATTGCATTGAAGAGCTGTAATTGTTATTAAAGAAAGAAATTTCATGTAAATTGATAGGGACTGCTATATATATATACGATAAGGGGAGTAGGTGTGCCGTTAAAGAACTTGATCCGCATTTCTAAACTGTGTGAATGTTTTAATAGAGGGAATAGTCGTAGTTTAGTGTGTTTTCTTGATTTAACTAAATAGAACAGTACAAATAATATTGATGTTGTTTATATATCATATTTAGTATGTAATGACTATTGGTCCCAAAGCGAAGAAGGGATGTTTCGATATTTTACCTTATTTCTGATATTTAAATTGTGAATACAGTTGAAAATATGTAAAGTTGTAACACACAGTCTATTTGTGTGGTTAGGTAATGAATAATATGTTAAGATAAGACTTAATTTTTTACTGTGTGTTTAACAATAGGGAGAATTTATTTGGAAAACTGACAGTTCAATGTGGTTTTGCAAATGCTGTAATGGAAAATATACACTTTCATGTTGTAAGGGAAACGATGACAGACAAAAGGTATCTGAAGGAAATTTGTCAGAAAGATATTCTCTCACGTAAACCAGGGGTTGGCAGACATACATGGTTCACGACAATGTTAGACATTAATGTGGGGATGTTAGGAATATAAGCAGGATCAAATGAACCTTTTAAATTAATGAAGCAAGGGGATCAGTGGGTGGTACATGATATCATAATTACCATTCCAATGACACACGGAAAGCAATTGTATTACCTTCCTGAGCGGCTATGGCTATGGTTCACGGTAATTTGACTTGAGGAAGAAAAACAAGACTCTTATCGACACTGGTCTGAGATATGGATACATTTACGAATTGATTTCGGTGCAAAATTTAAAATTGCAACACATGCATACAAATGACAAAGATCGGGGATATATGTTAGTACAATTGGATGGAGGGACAATTAACCAAATTATATAGTTATGTTTCAAATGTCAAGACGGGGTGTTCTTGAAAATACAGAAAAATGTGTCATTTGAAACATGGAAGTCTGGCAATATCTGGTCTGAGAGGATACAGGGAAAGATCCCACAAAAGGTTAATAGCAGCTGCAAAGAGCAGGATTGTAAAATGCAGATTATCAAACACACAGGTTTCATGTGGTAAGCTAAAACAATGCCTCACACCTTCATGGAATGTAACTATCTCAGGAAGTATCTGGAAAGGCATGGATGAGAGATTCAATTGACGAATGTTTCAAACAGGCAAGTCTCTCAGTTAAATTTTAGCATACAGCTAAAATCAAAGTCTCACACCTTAATTGAAATAAACTCTTAGTAAACAGCTGGAAAGGATGGAAGATGCTCAGTCGAATTTGGTGTAAATTCTAAAGTGTAAAATTCTATGGACATCAAGTCAATTAAAAGAAAATTGGAGACGACCTGTCTACGGGAGACACAATTTGAAGTCAAAATCAAAGGCAAAGTTATGAGCTGGGGACAATTGGAAAATTAAGCGATTCAAAAGCAGGAAGTGGAGGTAACAACTATTGAAACCGGGCGTTTTTTAAATCAGATCTGAAAGGTGACGTTGTGCGCAAAGTGAATAGTTGGTTGTATTTGGATGTTTGCATCAAGGATACTTTTTGACAATCAAAATGAAACAAGCTCATTTACAATAAAGTCGTTAAAACTTGGTGACTCTTCGAAAGAGAATATAAATCTGAAGAAAGGGGACAGCCACCAGAGCCAACTCTCACAGCTCGGTGCATGGGAAGGATAGGACACAGCAACCGAGTTCACCAGCGAATACAACTCAAGAAGACAAGATTTTAAGAAGATCGATTGTCAAGGCCAGGGCCTGAAGGTCCCTTCAACCAACAAGAAGGATCCCGAAGCAAGATCTTTTTTTCCTTTCTGTAAAGAAAGAGTTTGCAGCTTTTAAAAGAAAATATATAATAATAAAATAACTTAACCTGAAAAAGTGGTTATTAGCCTACTTTACTTCATTAACAACGTAGGACCCAGGACATCGATGCTACTAAGGGGTAAGTAGGTAAATTTCTTCGGTGAAGGTATGGGTTATACTGGGGGATAACGTGAAAATATAGTTTGACCTAAATAGTACCCAACGAAGACTGCATCGGAGTCAGGAAGTGAGAATCCCTGTTCACCATTTAGAATATCGACCTTTTTTTGGTATAGGGAGAATTCTAAGAATAGTGGTGAGTTTAAAATTCATGAGCTAACCAGATAAACTATCCATCCATGTACATTTGCGATTGAACCTCTATTTCACTGTTCCTGTTACATACAGCCTCAGAAGAAACAGTTTTAATGTCCGCGGGTTTCAATTTGGAGTATTTATAAGTTATTTCTCTCGATGTCCCATTACGCTAAGAATTTAAGCACGACGACTCGGTGTCTGTATAAACATTGCTTTCTGAAAATGTATATCACACTTCATTTTGCACCATGTGGATGTCACGTTGGTGATCAATCTATATTAAAAAACAAATGAAGCAAGAAATGTTTATGCACATCAATTATACTTTTATCCTTTCTACGATTTGAATATGAAACTACAAAACTGATTTGAATTAAGTTTTATTTGAGATAAATTGGGATCTAAGCGCCTTGGCAGACACATAAGACATAATATTTGAGAGCCATAGAAGCCCATGGAGAGACAAACACCCAGAAAGCAAATATGTCATCAAATAGGCTCAGTTTTTGTTCCAAATATCAGCGCCAATTTCTTAAAGGCCAGTAAAGGTACGGAAATAAGGGGGAATGGAGCAGGGACAGGTAATCCCTGGGATTAATGTTTAGTGAGTTCAGGGGGATGATATCAAAGGGAAAGGAGCAGGGAGAAAGGATCCCTGGGGCGATGTTCATTGAGTTCAGGGCGATGGTAACAGAGGGAATGGAACAACGAGAGAGGATCCCTGGGGTGATGTTCAGTGAGTTAAGGACAATGGTATCAGAGGGAATGGAGCAGGGAGAGAGGGTCCCTGGGGTGATGTTCAGTGAGTTAACGGGGATGGTATCAGAGGAAATGGAGCAGGAAGCGAGGATCCTTGGTGTGATGTTCAGTGAGTTCAGGGGGATGGTATCAGAGGAAATTGAGCAAGGAGAGAGGATCCCTGGGGTGATGTTCAGTGAGTTAAGGGGATGGTATCAGAGGGAATGGAGCAGGGAGAGAGGATCCCTGAGGTGATATTCAGTGAGTTAAGGGAGATGGTTTCTGGGCAGCACGGTAGCATGGTGGTTAGCATAAATGTGTCACAGCTCCAGGGTCCCAGGTTTGATTCCCGGCTGGGTCACTGTCTGTGCGGAGTCTGCACGTCCTCCCCATGTGTGCGTGGGTTTCCTCCGGGTGCTCCGGTTTCCTCCCACAGTCCAAAGATGTGCGGGTTAGGTGTATTGGCCATGCTAAATTGCCCGTAGTGTCCTTAAAAGTAAGATTAAGGGGGGGGGGGGGTTGTTGGGTTACGGGTATAGGGTGGATACGTGGGTTTGAGTAGGGTGATCATTGCTCAGCACAACATCGAGGACCAAAGGGCCTGTTCTGTGCTGGACTGTTCTATGTTCTGTGGTATCAGAGGAAATTGAGCAGGAAGCGAGGATCCCTGGGGTGATGTTCAGTGAGTTAAGAGGGGTGGTATTAGAGGGAATGGAGCCGGGAGAGAATATCACTGGAGTGATGTTCAATGAGTTAAGGGGGATGGTATCAGAGGGAATGGAGCAGGTAGAGAGGATCCCTGGGGTGATGTTCAGTAAGTTAAGGGGGATAATAGCAGAATGAATGGAGCCGGGAGAGAGGATCCCTGGGGTGATGCTCAATGAGTTAAGGGGTATGGTATCAGAGGGAATGGAGCAGGGAGAGAGGATCCCTGGGGTGATGTTCAGTGAGTTCAGGGGGATGGTATCAGAGGAAATCGAGCAAGGAGGGAGGATCCCTGGGGTGATGTTCAGTGAGTTCAGGTGGATGGTGTTAGAGGGAATGGAGCAGGGAGATACGATCCCTGGGTATCGTGGATTTTTAATGGATAAAACGAAACGTGGTTGATGGATCTTCGAAAAAGCAATTAATCAAAGTCATAATTCATTTTCATTTAAGATTAATTAATAATTTGAGAGCACAGTTTGCAGAAACGCTTATTTTAAAGTTAACAATCGTGAATATAATGATTGAGCGCCACAATGAAAACAGAGTTTATGCGTGCTGAGCTGCCATAAGCAGAGACATTAACACACCCAACAGTGTGCCGGCAATGTAATTATAGCTTCGAATTTTCCAGTAGATTGCAATCAAAGTAAAAATAAGTAACTTTTCTAATTTATTATTCAATATTGTTCCCTTCAATTTATATTGAGCTTCTGTATTCTGTTTGCTGCCTGGTACACATTAAGGATGAACATCTAGGGCAGCACGGTGGCCTAGTGGTTAGCACAACTGCCTCACGGTGCTGAGGTCCCAGGTTCGATCCCGGCTCTGCGTCACTGTCTGTGTGGAGTTTGCACATTCTCCCCGTGTCTGCGTGGGTTTCGCCCCTACAACTCAAAACATGTGCAGAGTAGGTGGATTGGCCACGCTAAATTGCCCCTTAATTGGAAAAAATAATTGGCTAATCTAAATTTTAAAAAAAGTATGAACATCTTCACATTACAAATGGAAAAACGGGAATGCTGTCCATGATGGCCTAGTTGTAGTTTGGAATCGCAAACTGAAAGATTTCAATTTTTGAATGATCAAGAGTGCAAATTTATAGTTCGGAATGCGGAAATCATAATAAACAAGTCAAGAAAATCTACGGCGTCTGCAATTCGCAATTCAGTGCATCACTTGATCTGTAAAAGAGGATAAAATAATGAAATAGACGTTTGTGATCTGCGAAATTAATTATAGCGTTTGGAATGAATGAAACATTGGGATATTTTTGAACAGCTTCTGTTGGACTTAACTATGAGTGGATTGAATCTTCTCACCTTCACCAAAGTGACTGCAGCGCTGTAGGACATGCTGAAGAAGAACAGGGTGATGAATGTGGAAGCGGTTGTCCAGATGTTGCTGTTATCATCTCCATAGTCTTCAATCCAGATGCGATCTGTGGTATCTACAAGGATGTTACCGAGTAAGTATAATTAGATAGTTTATTAACCCAGCATGTCCATTTCTTTATTACTTCTGTTATATCTTCGACAATCTATTGCATTTCGTCTACTTTAATGTCCAATTCCCATTTTATTAAGTTAGTGGCTTTTAACAATCGTTGTTAGTTCCTAACACCGAAACTGTTTTTCCTGAACATTCTTCACACGAAAAATGCGGTTTTTTTGCCAGTGCCTTTTCTTTCGAAAGAATGAGGCACGATTACAACCGAAGAATATTCTGATGGTTATGGTAGGAGTGCCTGTAAGTTTTGCGGAGGATGCATCCATTGAAAAACTACATTCCAATTGATATCCCGACGAGACGCTAGTGCCTGGTATTTAACGTGTGTGTGTGTGTGTGTGTGTGTGTGTATTATGGACGGCATGGTAGCACATTGGTTAGCACAATTGCTTCACAACTCCAGGCATTCGGGTGCGATTCCCGACTTGGGTCACTGTCTGTGCGGAGTCTGCTCGTTCTCCCCCGTCTGCTTGAGTTTCCTCGGGATGCTCCGGTTTCCTCCCACAGTCCGAAGATGTGCAGGTTAGTTGAATTGGACATTCTGAGATTTCCCTCTGTTTACCCGAACAGGCGCCGGAGTGTGACTACTAGGACATTTTCACGGTAACTTCATTGCTCGGTTACTGTTCGCCTACGTGTAACAATAATAAAGGTTATTATTATTATGACTGTTAATGTCTATTCAAAGACATGAGGGAGGAGCTGGCTAGACTTGATTGAAAAAGGAGCCTAACAGGAAAGACTTCAATGGAACAGTAATGGCAGGAGGTGTTGGGGGTTGTTCGGAGGTCACAACATTAATCCATCACATGAGGAGGAAACATGCTCAAGGGAGGACAAGGCATCCATGGCTGACGAGGGAAGTCAAGGACAGCATCAAAACAAAACAAAAAGCATACAAAGTGACGAGGATTAGTAAGAAGTCAGAGGATTGGGAAGCCTTTAAAAACAGGCAGAGGACAATTAAAAAAGCAATAAGGGGAGAAGATGAAATATGAGTGCACGCCAGCTCGTAATATCAAAGAAGATAGGAAGAGTTTTTTTCAATATACAAAAGGTAAGAGAGACAGAAATAGACATTGAAATGAGGCTGGAGAAGTAATAATAGGGAACAAAGAAGTGGCGGAGGAACTGAATAGTTGCTTTGCATCAGTCTTCACGGTGGAAGACACCAGTGGGATGCCAAAACTCCGGGAGAATCAGGAGGCACAGCTGAGTGTAGTGACCATCACTAAGGAGAACGTTCTGGGGAAACTGAAAGTCTGAAGGTGGATATATCACCTGGACCGGATGGACTCCACACCAGGATTCTAAAATAGATAGCCGAGGAGATTGTTGAGGCATTGGTGGTGATTTCTAAGGAATCACTGGAGGCAGGGAGGGTCCCAGTAGACTGGAAAGTAGCTAATGCAGCAACACTGTTTCGGAATGAAGGGAGGCAGAAGACGGGAAATTATAGGCAGGTTAGACTGACTTCGGTGATTGGTAATATTTTAGAGTTCATTATTAAAGATTAGATGGCGGAATACTTGGAAGTGCATAATAAAATAGGACTGAGTGAGCACAGCTTTGTCAAAGGGAGGTCATGCCTGACAAATCTGTTAGAGTTCTTTGAGGGGGTAACAAAGAAGTTATACAAAGGAGAAACAGTGGACGTGATTCATTTAGATTTCCAGAAGGCCTTTGGCAAGGTGCCGCATAGGAGACTTAAATAGGTTAAGAGCCCATGGTGTTAAGACTAAGATCATGAAATGGATAGAGAATTAGGTGGCTGGCAGAGGGCAGAGAATGTGGATAAAGGGTTTTTTTTCACGATGGCAGCCGGTGACTAGTGGTGTGCCTTAGGGGTCGGTGCTGGGACCACAACTTTTCACGATATACATTATTGATCAGCAAGAAGGAACTGAGGCCATTGTTTCTAAGTTGGTAGATGATACAAAGGTCTGTAGAGGGACAGGTAGTATTGAGGAAACAGAGGGCCTGCAGAGAACTTGGACAGGCTAGGAAAATGGGCAAAGAAATGGCAGATGGAATACAATATGGAAAAGTATGAGGTTATGCACATTTGAAGGAGGAATGTGGGCACAGACTATTTTCTGAACGGGGAAATTCTTAGGGAATCAGACCACAAGGGGACTTGGACGTCCTTGTTCAAAATTCTCTTCAGGTTAATGTGTAGGTTCAATCGGCAGTCGGGAAGGCAAATGCAATGTCGAAAGGGCGAGAATACGTTTGTAGTACTGTGAGCAGTTTGGGGCTCCGTATTTAAGGAAGTATATGCTGGCCTTGGAAAGGGTCCAGAGGAGATTCACAGGAATGATCCCTGGAATTATGCGCTTTCTGTATGAGGAACGGTTCAGGAATCTGGGCTTGACACTTACAGGATACTGCGAGGATAGAGGATATGGTGGATGTGAAGAGGATGTTTCCACTTGTAGGAAAAAACAGAACCAGAAGACACAATCTCAGATTGAAGGGACGATCAGTTAAAACAGAGGTGAGGAGGACGTTCTTCAGTCAGAGGATGGTGAATTTTTGGGGACTCTTTAACACAGAAGCTTGTGGAGGCCAAATCATTGAGTGTCTTTAGTACAGAGGTAGATAGGTTCTTGATTAATAAGGAGATCATGGATTATGGGGAGAAGGCAGGGGGATGGTGATGAGAAAAATATCAGCCATGATTGAATGGCGTAGCAGACTCGATGAGCCGAGTGGCCTAATTCTGCTCCTAGGTCTTCTGGTCTTATGTGTGATACGAGTGTTGATACGATTATTTTCATGCTTGTTTCTGTGAGTGTAAGTCTGTTCATCGACAACTGTGTGTATGTGAGTGCATTTATCAGTTTGCTGATGTTTTGATGTTCAGATTTCCATATTCACATTTGTGCTAAAGTGGGTCAATGCTGTTAATACATCTGTTTATATATATTTTTACGTTGTTAGTTTAATGATGATCACTCACACACGGTGACACTCGCATGCCGGTGCTCCCATGAGTGCCTCTATGTGTTATTGGTTGACTTTATGTGTCGATGAACATTGATAACTTTGTGATGACATCTGTTTACGTGCACATGTGTATTGTTGCGTGTGTTTATGTGTGTGTGTCTGTGTAACCATATTAATTGTTATATCTTCTCAATGTCTGAAAATATTATTTATGTGTCCTTGTATCAAAGATTTCATAACGTTGCATAAAGTGCCTGCATTAATCTACGTGATTGTGTATTTTATGGCTAAACTTCGGTGTTCTTAAAAGTATAACAATGAATATGGCAATACTTATGCACGAGATTCTATCATTCTGCTAATGGGATTGTGTTTGTATGAACCTTTGTGTATTGTATGTGCATCTATGCATATCTTTATGTGCGCATGTGTGTTTTCTTAGGTGTGGGTTTCTGTAAATATTATAGGGCCAGATCTTCTGGCTGTTCAAGATTGGGATCTTCCGCTTCCGCTTCCACCAATGGCTCACCACCACCGTGGGTTTCACGGCGGCGTGAGGTGGATTCAATGGGAAATCACATTAATGGCAGCGAGGGGCAGCATGGTAGCATTGTGGATACCACCATTGCTTCACAGCTCCAGGGTCCCAGGTTCGATTCTGTCTTGGGTCACTGTCTGTGCGGAGTCTCCACATCTTCCCCTTGTGTGCGTGGGTTTCCTCCGGGTGCTGCGATTTCCTCCCACAGTCCAAATATGTGCGGGTTAGGTGGATTGGCCATGATAAATTGCCCTTAGTGTCCAAAATTGCCCTTAGTGTTGGGTGGGGTTACTGGGTTATGGGGATAGGGTGGAGGTGTTGACCTTGGTTCGGGTGTTCTTTCCAAGAGCCGGTGCAGACGCCATGGGCCGGATGACCTCCTTCTGCACTGTAAATTCTATGAGACCAGAAGATCTCGCCACTGCAAAATCCGCCTCGGAGAGGGCAAATAATCTTGCCCAATTTGTGCATGTGCATCTCTGTATTCTTCGGTGTTTATACGTATGTATTAGTGTGTGCGTATAGATATGATTTTGTGGGCATTTACATGTCTTCAGGTTTCTGTGGGTTTGTGTGTGTGAGTTTATGGGTATGTACATGTGTGTTTATCTGTGTATATGTTTTCGTCCATAGTTATGTGTGCCTCTTGGAGTGTATTTCTGTGTTTGTGTCTATTGGCGTGCACAACTGTGTGTGTTAGTTTGTTTGTGTATCTACGTCTGTGCGTCCCTGTGTGTGCATGTGTCCTTGTGCTTTTGTTTGTATTTCTCTCTGTCTGCGAGTGTGCGTGTGGCACATGTGTGCATTTCCCAATGTATGTGTACCCGGGTGAATGTGTGAGTGATCGTGTGTCTGTGCCTACGTCTCTGTGTCAGTGAGTGTTTACGTACATGTATGTTTGCCTATATGTCTCTATCTGTGTGTCTGTCTAGTTTTCTGTGTTCGTGCGTATGCTCTGAGTTTGTGTGATCGTGTGTCGGTGTCTGTTTTTGTGTTCTTTGTGTGAATGCGTGCAAGTGATTTTGTGTCAGTGTGCTTGTGTGTACGTGCATGGGTGTGTTTACATGTCCGTATGAATGTGTGCATACCTGTGCCTCTGCGTACGTGCACATGCTTGTGTGCTGTGTGTGATCTTATGTCAGTGTAATTGTGTGTGCTATAGTGTGTACACTTGCGTCTTGCTGTGTGAATGTGTACTTGTGTGTCCTATCCTGGCATGTCAGCTTGTGCATGTGTGTTATTGTCTGTGTGTTCACGTTTCACGTTGTGCATTTGTGTGATGCTCTGGCATAATTATGTCAGTGACCTTTGACAGTATTAGTCTGTGCCTCTGTGTGTCCGTGTATGTGTCACTTCACGTGTGAATGTTTCTGTGTGTGAGTAATCTTGTGTCCTGTGAGCGTGTGTGTTAATGTGTATGAGTAATCTTGTGTCAGTGAGTATGGGTTTGTAATTTTGTGTCACTCTATATGTGCGCGTCTGTGCTTGTGTGCCCTTGTGTGGTTGAATTTGTATGGGTGTGAGTGATCTTGAGCAGTGTCTGCGTCTGTATGTGTGTATGATGGGCGTCTGTGCTTTTCAGTTCATGACCGTATGAGTGCGAGTGGTTTATGCTTGTACATTTGTGTCGGTATGTTTGCGTGTGCACTCGGATAAGTGATTGAGCGTGATCTTGTCTGTGTCAATGTGTTGGCGTGTCTCTGTGTGTCCTGTGCATTATTGCTTGTGTCAGAGATCTTGATTCACTTTGTGTGTGTTTCTCTCTGTGTTTCTGTTGTGTGTATGTGTATTTATGTGTATAATTTTGCACCAGTGTATATAAATTTGAAGGGTGTATAGTTTGTCCGTGATCTCGTGTGTATGTGATTTTTTTGTGTGCATGTGTGTCACCTTCTGTATCTGCATGCTTGTATCTGCATTTGTATGTGTATTTGCGTAATACTTTGATGGCAGTGATCTTCTGTCACTTTGTGTTTGAGTTTGTTCGTGTGCGTTACAGAGGGTGCGTGTATTTCTGTGAGTAATCTTGTATCAGTCTTTGTGCGTGTGTGGTTGTGTCTGCATGTTTCTGGTTGTGCATCTTAATCCATGGAGCTTTGTGTGTTCCTGTGTCCATATATGTGCGGGTGCCTGTGTTTTAGGTATGTGTGTGTGTGAGCATTTGTCGTTGCATGTAAGTGCATATAAATGATCTTGTGTGGGTGGGTGTCTGTTTGTGTCTGCATTTTTGTGTTTATGTGGATCTTCACTTGAGTAATTTTGTGTCAGCCTGCGTCTATATTGCTCTGCGTATGTGTTTCAATCTGTGTCTTCGTGTCTCATGTGTATGCATGAATTCGTGCACATGTCTTTGTGAGTGTAACTGTGTTTGGCTGTGTCCGCATATATATCAGTGCCTGTGTGAGTGGGGGTTTGGTTTTGTGCAATATCATTCGTCGCAACAAGTGTACGTGTAGGAGAGAGTGGGTTTGCGAATGTGTCGATGCCCGTGCCTGCTACCTTGTGAAAAATGAAATAAAAATCGCTTATTGTCACGAGTAGGCTTCAATGAAGTTACTGTGAAAAGCCCCTAGTCGCCACATTCAGGCGCCTGTCCAGGAAGGCTGGTAGGGGAATCGAACTGTGCTGCTGGCCTGCCTTGGTCTGCTTTAAAAGCCAGCGATTTAGCCCAGTGAGCTAAACCAAACCCTTGTGTCAGGGTGTCTGTGTGGGTGTATTCTTTTGCATGTCCGTGAAGCTTTGTCTTTCTATGAATGTTTGTGTATGTGTGTGTGAATGTGTTTGTGTGCGTGTCTGTCGGGGAATCTGTTTGTGTGTGTGTGTGCCTGAGCCGATGTCTGCCTAGAATAGTATATGTTAGTGCCGCAGAGGTTATTCCTGAAGGCCCTGTCTTCTCAACCTTGCCCCTCGCCTGAAGTGTGGTGATCGCCAGGTTAAATCACCACCAGTCAGCTCTCCCCCTCAAAGGGGAAAACAGCCTGTGGTAATCTGGGACTACGGTGACTTTACATTTTGACCCTTATTAGTGTACGTGTGATCCAATGTCAGAGTGTGTATGAGTGTATTCGTGTGTGTTATTCTCTCTGTGAGTGAGTTTGTTTTGTGCCTGTGTGTGTGCTTGTGTTTGCGCGCCATTGATCTTGTTTGCGGAATTTTCACTCTGTTGGGGAAGCGGGTGTTCAATGTGCTCAATGATGTCCATCCTTGCACCTTGGTTGTGAACTGGAGATATCATTTGCTTTCCTGAATGGCAATCATTTTTTCTCCCAGTAGATTTGATGCAGCAACAGAAAGCTGACATCAATTTTAAAGGGATGGACACTGAGAGAAGCAGGAACACCGAGATATAAATATGATGTGTTTGTTTGTCTGAAATATAAAATTGTCAGATCATTCGTCAGCGGGAGGAAAGTTGACGTAATTACTTTGTGAAATGAATGATCTTTCCTCTGTCTCTAGGACAGGTATATTTGAGATTAAGTTATAAAAGAGCTGAGGCTGTAACTATGTGGCTTCAATTTAACATGTCGAATATCAGCAAAATTGGAAAACTATTAATTCACAGTATGTGTAGTTAACTCATAAGTGGGGAACATCCCTTTATTATGTATCCGAAGGTAAGAATTCTACTCGATAGATTCTCATTGACATGAATTGACAGTGTCCATCAGAGCGAGGGAAATGTTCACAAAACTGGGTTTACCGCTGGATTTATCAACCGTTCTGTTGATGATCTTCAAGGGGATGGCTTCATGTCCCACCACACAGGAGTAAGAAGCGCCGCTGGCCCACTCCTCCGCTGCAATGGATAACAGGCTGTACATGAAGAAGGAGCTATTGCCGTTCTCCGCCATCACCTCGGTGTTCTTGTAGTTGCCGGGATTCACCGGCTTGTCATTGACGGTCCACTTGACGAAGATCTCTCGGGGGGAGAAACCTCTCACTAAGCAGCTGAGGGAGACGAATCTCTGAGCGGAGACGTCTTCAGCCGAGGGCAGGAGGACAGAGACGGACGGTTCCCGTGGATTTAGATCTGCTGAAAATGTACAATAAATATCAATAAAATGGGGAATTCCGGAGACAATGGAACCACAGGATAGATGTGAGAAAACTGCGTTTTGCTTTGGATTTTATTTTTTTCGTTCTCAGTTTTGGAGTCTGTCCCGTTTGCCAGCGCGGAGAAGAATTGGACATCATCATTTCACTGGAGAAATTAGGAGGTTGGACAGTGTAAAACGTTTACACCACAGAAAGAGGCCCTTCTGCCCAACTGCTCTGTGCTGGTGTTCAAGAGCAACACGAGGTTCCTACTACCATAACTCATCTAACCTTCATCCTTCATCTCCGTGCCCATTCGTTCACTTGTGCACTTGCACTGAACTGCATCACATACCCTTACAGACATTTTCTCATCGTGAAATTAGCAATCAAAGTGGTCCGGTAATACACTGGATACCAGAAATCGACGTGTAAACTGGAAATAGACACAACCACTCACTTGTAGCTTCAATCTAATCACTCACCTTCCTTGCAGAATGAATTTCTTAAAGGGGTTGGCAGGTCCTGATGGCTCATCACGCAGACAAACACAGCCCCACTCAGCCAGGCTTGTGTCGAGATGTTTAATTTGCTGATCACACTGTGAGAATCTTCACCAGGTTGTAAGGCAATCTCTGATTTCAGCATATTCTTCTCCAGGGTCCAAGACACGTTGACTCCATAGGGAGCATTAGAGACAATGCAGGTTAAGGTTACTGTGGCCTCCAATAAGAGTTGTTCGATTGGTGGTGGCAGCAGAGTCATTACAGGATATGTGCAGCGGGAATTATCTGGGAAGCAGACGTGAATGTCAAATAAAATGGCATCTTCAAAATAGGAACACCGGTATTCAGTTTTCACTCTCACAAGATAAATATATATTTGTGACATTTCATGTCTCCCTGTCGTGTAAAACACAATCATTATTTGAAAATCAGGGAGTTGCAACATTTCTGGAAGACTCGATAGAATTTCCTGTTTATGTCCAGACCGAGCCATTGGAAATGGCTAAACAAAATGCCAGCTATAATAATTACATTAAATACAGGGGGAATCGTGCTACAGAAGGAACATCACCACAACCGAATGCAAGGAAACTAAGAACCAAAAGACTATCACAACACGGAAGAAGGTCAGGGTGGCACGGTGGCCCAGTGATTAGTACAACTGCCTCACGGCGCCAAGGACTCGGCTTCGTTCACGGCCCAGGTCAGTCCATGTGTCGATTGCACATTCACCCCGTGTGGGTCTCACCTTCACAACTCTAAAATATGTGCAGGATAGGTGGATTGGCCACACTAAAATTACCCCTTACATTGAAAAAGAAGATAATTGGATACTCAAATTAATTTAAAACACGGCCAATAGCGTGGCAGACATTTTATTGGTTTGTAAGTCGTGATGTGGCTGCCGAGAAAATGCTAATCTCTCTTTTTAAACAATAGTAATCCTTGGGCAGAATTAAAGTTATAATGGTCTACAGTGTTTCTAGCAAAGCAAAGCATATTCCGTCTCAAACCTTCTAAACCAACTTCAGATGATTTCAGCTAAACATAAACTCAGGAACCCTGTCCCTTAAAAGTGTTCCCGTTTGCTAACCAATGGCCTTACGCTTCTGCTAACTGTTATTTACTCTTCATTGCATAACAACACTCAGCACACTAGAAGCACAGTTTGAACTGAAACCAAACCTCCAAACATAGAACATCTTTGTCCAGCTGGAATATAACTAAAAGTTTGCCATTTCTTACACAGAAACATTAAACTAAACTCACCTAAATTGATACATTTTGGTAATATTTAACAATACAAATATACATCACTTAAGGCTAACTCTGTTTTCCTAACATCAACTCCTAACGAGGTATCTTAGCTGACATCACAAGAATACACTCACTAATTATGTGGATGTAACCCAGAGTAAATATTTATACAGTAACTTCAATTTCATGAATTAACCGAAAGACCTCAATTAGCTCAACCATTAATCCTTTACGATCAATGGAATGCGAGTTTGTCGATGGAACCTGCCAGCTGTGCTGCTTACACTGATCGCAAAAGCAGGTATAATTTCTATATCATTGCTAGAATTGGAGTTGTGTGCAGTAATGTTTTGCAGTCAGGTACTACCAGTCCTAATTTGGGATAAAGGTGAAACAAATAGCTCCCCACTGACTGTCCCACATTTGATCCAAAATCCCACGTTAAAGGGCGGCAGGTGGCGCGGACTGCGGTGCTGATGACCCGGGTTCGAATCCCGGACGTGGGTCACTGACCGTGCGGAGTTTGCACATTATCCCCATGTCTGCGTGGGTTTGTCCAGCTGGAACAAACCAAAGATGTCCACAACCCAAAGATGTGCAGGTTAGGTGGATTGATTCCGCAAAACTGATCCTTAATTGGAAAAATTTAAAAAAAATAAACAAATGTCACGTTATTGTGTGAGGTCTTAGAACAGTACAGCACAGAACAGGCCCTTCGGCCCTCGATGTTGTGCCGAGCAATGATCACCCTACTCAAACCCACGTATCCACCCTATACCCGTAATCCAACAACGCCCCCCCCCTTAACCTTCCTATTAGGACACTACGGGAAATTTAGCATGGCCAATCCACCTAACCCGCACATCTTTGGACTGTGGGAGGAAACCGGAGCACCTGGAGGAAACCCACGCACACACGGGGAGGACGTGCAGACTCCACACAGACAGTGACCCAGCCGGGAATCGAACCTGGGACCCTGGAGCTGTGAAGCATTTATGCTAACCACCATGCTACCGTGCTGCCCGCTTGGAAGGTCTTGGAACCTTGAACACTGCTTCACAAGGAACGTGGGTAGAATTCGCACTCCAGAGTTTTCTCAGCACACGATTGTAGTGACATTATCAATGTGGCACCGAGCCAGTACTTTATTGTGGGAGATATGGATTTTAGCGTGAGATGCTAAGCTTAGGGAATATCTTCTTTGTCAGTGTGATGTGAAATTTCCTTTGTTACTACCTAGAAGAAAACCAAGAAAGTTATTAATTCTCAAATCCAATCTCTGTAGGTGCTGGAAATAGGCAATGAAAATAATATGGAAAACGATTGAAACACTCAGATGAAGTCTGACTGTTTCCTGGGAAAGATGTAGCCCTCAAGAAACAGAATCAGACCCACAAAATGTATTGGCATCAAATCTCTTTTTCTGGGATGTTCTGTGCACACCCGCTAACAAGTGTTTTTTTTTTCTTTTTTAAATTTAGATTAGCCAATTATTTTTTCCAATTAAGGGGCAATTTAGCGTGGCCAATCCACCTACTCTGCACATTTTTGGGTTGTGGGGGCGAAACCCACGCAGACACGGGGAGAACGTGCAAACTCCACACGGACAGTGACCCAGATCGAACCTGGGACCTCAGCGCCGTGAGGCGGTTGTGCTAACCACTAGGCCACCGTGCTGCCCATCAAGTGTTGTACTCTAATACAATGAGCACATTTCTGAGGCAATTGGTTGGGTCTATCCGATGTTCGAAAAGACATTGTGTAAAGGAAAGGCTTTCCTTCCTTTGAAATTTTGAAGGCGGCACAAATTACGTAATTGACAAATAGGACTAATTCTAGGACTTATGAAGATTCTAATATTATTATTGACTTTGAGCGAAATAAGAATGACCATTAACTTTCTTGGATTGGTCTCTTACCCTGAGATCTGGTGATGTTTCGGCTTTGAGTGGAGTCTTTATGAGTGACCTGGCAGGTATAGACCGTGTTGCTGAACCATTCCCCAGCAGGTACTGTCAGATGACTCGTCGCTGCGAAGTTCCCTTTTACTTCGAAGCCGGGAGAAGTGATGAAGCCCGAATCTATGACTTGACCATTCTTCAACCACTTCACGTTGAGGGAATTCGGACGAAAATCAACGATTGAACAGACTATAGTTGCAAATCTGTTGCTTGTGATTTCTTCTCTGGCACTCAATGTGAGGAGAACAGTTGGATGATGAACCACGCGGTCTTCAAGAAAATGTATGTTATTCTCAATTAATTCCGTTTCAAACCAAACAATTACAAATATTTGAATTAGTTACATAAAAGCCACAAAACAGAACCATGCCACTCGACCGCAGGATTCAACGGCAGTGTTTATATTCCACATGAATATCTTCTCACCCTGCTTCATCTCGCTGTATGGAAACAACATTATTCTTATTATTCCTTGTGTACTTCTGCATCTATTAATGTTTCCCTGAATAAACCTATGTAACGCCACAAATACAGCAAGCTCTATGTTGTGCTATGTTGAGTTGGATTTCGGCGGGAGCTGGGATACTTCAGCTGGTGAGTAGATTTGTCAATTTCAATTGCAGCAGCCAGCCATTGGATACCGGCAGGGGCTGAGCCTATCGGGAGGTGAGTGGTAAGTTTAAATTACTTACCTTTGCAGGGGTTGCAGTCAGTTGGATTTCGGCGGGAGCTGGGATACTTCAGCTGGTGAGTAGATTTGTCAATTTCAATTGCAGCAGCCAGCCATTGGATACCGGCAGGGGCTGAGCCTATCGGGAGGTGAGTGGTAAGTTTAAATTACTTACCTTTGCAGGGGTTGCAGTCAGTTGGATTTCGGCGGGAGCTGGGATACTTCAGCTGGTGAGTAGATTTGTCAATTTCAATTGCAGCAGCCAGCCATTGGATACCGGCAGGGGCTGAGCCTATCGGGAGGTGAGTGGTAAGTTTAAATTACTTACCGTTGCAGGGGTTGCAGTCAGTTGGATTTCGGCGGGAGCTGGGATACTTCAGCTGGTGAGTAGATTTGTCAATTTCAATTGCAGCAGCCAGCCATTGGATACCGGCAGGGGCTGAGCCTATCGGGAGGTGAGTGGTAAGTTTAAATTACTTACCTTTGCAGGGGTTGCAGTCAGTTGGATTTCGGCGGGAGCTGGGATACTTCAGCTGGTGTGTAGATTTGTCAATTTCAATTGCAGCAGCCAGCCATTGGATACCGGCAGGGGCTGAGCCTATCGGGAGGTGAGTGGTAAGTTTAAATTACTTACCTTTGCAGGGGTTGCAGTCAGTTGGATTTCGGCGGGAGCTGGGATACTTCAGCTGGTGAGTAGATTTGTCAATTTCAATTGCAGCAGCCAGCCATTGGATACCGGTAGGGGCTGAGCCTATCGGGAGGTGAGTGGTAAGTTTAAATTACTTACCTTTGCAGGGGTTGCAGTCAGTTGGATTTCGGCGGGAGCTGGGATACTTCAGCTGGTGAGTAGATTTGTCAATTTCAATTGCAGCAGCCAGCCATTGGATACCGGCAGGGGCTGAGCCTATCGGGAGGTGAGTGGTAAGTTTAAATTACTTACCGTTGCAGGGGTTGCAGTCAGTTGGATTTCGGCGGGAGCTGGGATACTTCAGCTGGTGAGTAGATTTGTCAATTTCAATTGCAGCAGCCAGCCATTGGATACCGGCAGGGGCTGAGCCTATCGGGAGGTGAGTGGTAAGTTTAAATTACTTACCTTTGCAGGGGTTGCAGTCAGTTGGATTTCGGCGGGAGCTGGGATACTTCAGCTGGTGAGTAGATTTGTCAATTTCAATTGCAGCAGCCAGCCATTGGATACCGGTAGGGGCTGAGCCTATCGGGAGGTGAGTGGTAAGTTTAAATTACTTACCTTTGCAGGGGTTGCAGTCAGTTGGATTTCGGCGGGAGCTGGGATACTTCAGCTGGTGAGTAGATTTGTCAATTTCAATTGCAGCAGCCAGCCATTGGATACCGGCAGGGGCTGAGCCTATCGGGAGGTGAGTGGTAAGTTTAAATTACTTACCTTTGCAGGGGTTGCAGTCAGTTGGATTTCGGCGGGAGCTGGGATACTTCAGCTGGTGAGTAGATTTGTCAATTTCAATTGCAGCAGCCAGCCATTGGATACCGGCAGGGGCTGAGCCTATCGGGAGGTGAGTGGTAAGTTTAAATTACTTACCTTTGCAGGGGTTGCAGTCAGTTGGATTTCGGCGGGAGCTGGGATACTTCAGCTGGTGAGTAGATTTGTCAATTTCAATTGCAGCAGCCAGCCATTGGATACCGGCAGGGGCTGAGCCTATCGGGAGGTGAGTGGTAAGTTTAAATTACTTACCTTTGCAGGGGTTGCAGTCAGTTGGATTTCGGCGGGAGCTGGGATACTTCAGCTGGTGAGTAGATTTGTCAATTTCAATTGCAGCAGCCAGCCATTGGATACCGGCAGGGGCTGAGCCTATCGGGAGGTGAGTGGTAAGTTTAAATTACTTACCTTTGCAGGGGTTGCAGTCAGTTGGATTTCGGCGGGAGCTGGGATACTTCAGCTGGTGAGTAGATTTGTCAATTTCAATTGCAGCAGCCAGCCATTGGATACCGGCAGGGGCTGAGCCTATCGGGAGGTGAGTGGTAAGTTTAAATTACTTACCTTTGCAGGGGTTGCAGTCAGTTGGATTTCGGCGGGAGCTGGGATACTTCAGCTGGTGAGTAGATTTGTCAATTTCAATTGCAGCAGCCAGCCATTGGATACCGGCAGGGGCTGAGCCTATCGGGAGGTGAGTGGTAAGTTTAAATTACTTACCTTTGCAGGGGTTGCAGTCAGTTGGATTTCGGCGGGAGCTGGGATACTTCAGCTGGTGAGTAGATTTGTCAATTTCAATTGCAGCAGCCAGCCATTGGATACCGGCAGGGGCTGAGCCTATCGGGAGGTGAGTGGTAAGTTTAAATTACTTACCTTTGCAGGGGTTGCAGTCAGTTGGATTTCGGCGGGAGCTGGGATACTTCAGCTGGTGAGTAGATTTGTCAATTTCAATTGCAGCAGCCAGCCATTGGATACCGGCAGGGGCTGAGCCTATCGGGAGGTGAGTGGTAAGTTTAAATTACTTACCTTTGCAGGGGTTGCAGTCAGTTGGATTTCGGCGGGAGCTGGGATACTTCAGCTGGTGAGTAGATTTGTCAATTTCAATTGCAGCAGCCAGCCATTGGATACCGGCAGGGGCTGAGCCTATCGGGAGGTGAGTGGTAAGTTTAAATTACTTACCTTTGCAGGGGTTGCAGTCAGTTGGATTTCGGCGGGAGCTGGGATACTTCAGCTGGTGAGTAGATTTGTCAATTTCAATTGCAGCAGCCAGCCATTGGATACCGGCAGGGGCTGAGCCTATCGGGAGGTGAGTGGTAAGTTTAAATTACTTACCGTTGCAGGGGTTGCAGTCAGTTGGATTTCGGCGGGAGCTGGGATACTTCAGCTGGTGAGTAGATTTGTCAATTTCAATTGCAGCAGCCAGCCATTGGATACCGGCAGGGGCTGAGCCTATCGGGAGGTGAGTGGTAAGTTTAAATTACTTACCTTTGCAGGGGTTGCAGTCAGTTGGATTTCGGCGGAAGCTGGGATACTTCAGCTGGTGAGTAGATTTGTCAATTTCAATTGCAGCAGCCAGCCATTGGATACCGGCAGGGGCTGAGCCTATCGGGAGGTGAGTGGTAAGTTTAAATTACTTACCTTTGCAGGGGTTGCAGTCAGTTGGATTTCGGCGGGAGCTGGGATACTTCAGCTGGTGAGTAGATTTGTCAATTTCAATTGCAGCAGCCAGCCATTGGATACCGGCAGGGGCTGAGCCTATCGGGAGGTGAGTGGTAAGTTTAAATTACTTACCTTTGCAGGGGTTGCAGTCAGTTGGATTTCGGCGGGAGCTGGGATACTTCAGCTGGTGAGTAGATTTGTCAATTTCAATTGCAGCAGCCAGCCATTGGATACCGGCAGGGGCTGAGCCTATCGGGAGGTGAGTGGTAAGTTTAAATTACTTACCTTTGCAGGGGTTGCAGTCAGTTGGATTTCGGCGGGAGCTGGGATACTTCAGCTGGTGAGTAGATTTGTCAATTTCAATTGCAGCAGCCAGCCATTGGATACCGGCAGGGGCTGAGCCTATCGGGAGGTGAGTGGTAAGTTTAAATTACTTACCGTTGCAGGGGTTGCAGTCAGTTGGATTTCGGCGGGAGCTGGGATACTTCAGCTGGTGAGTAGATTTGTCAATTTCAATTGCAGCAGCCAGCCATTGGATACCGGCAGGGGCTGAGCCTATCGGGAGGTGAGTGGTAAGTTTAAATTACTTACCTTTGCAGGGGTTGCAGTCAGTTGGATTTCGGCGGGAGCTGGGATACTTCAGCTGGTGAGTAGATTTGTCAATTTCAATTGCAGCAGCCAGCCATTGGATACCGGCAGGGGCTGAGCCTATCGGGAGGTGAGTGGTAAGTTTAAATTACTTACCTTTGCAGGGGTTGCAGTCAGTTGGATTTCGGCGGGAGCTGGGATACTTCAGCTGGTGAGTAGATTTGTCAATTTCAATTGCAGCAGCCAGCCATTGGATACCGGCAGGGGCTGAGCCTATCGGGAGGTGAGTGGTAAGTTTAAATTACTTACCTTTGCAGGGGTTGCAGTCAGTTGGATTTCGGCGGGAGCTGGGATACTTCAGCTGGTGAGTAGATTTGTCAATTTCAATTGCAGCAGCCAGCCATTGGATACCGGCAGGGGCTGAGCCTATCGGGAGGTGAGTGGTAAGTTTAAATTACTTACCTTTGCAGGGGTTGCAGTCAGTTGGATTTCGGCGGGAGCTGGGATACTTCAGCTGGTGAGTAGATTTGTCAATTTCAATTGCAGCAGCCAGCCATTGGATACCGGCAGGGGCTGAGCCTATCGGGAGGTGAGTGGTAAGTTTAAATTACTTACCTTTGCAGGGGTTGCAGTCAGTTGGATTTCGGCGGGAGCTGGGATACTTCAGCTGGTGAGTAGATTTGTCAATTTCAATTGCAGCAGCCAGCCATTGGATACCGGCAGGGGCTGAGCCTATCGGGAGGTGAGTGGTAAGTTTAAATTACTTACCTTTGCAGGGGTTGCAGTCAGTTGGATTTCGGCGGGAGCTGGGATACTTCAGCTGGTGAGTAGATTTGTCAATTTCAATTGCAGCAGCCAGCCATTGGATACCGGCAGGGGCTGAGCCTATCGGGAGGTGAGTGGTAAGTTTAAATTACTTACCTTTGCAGGGGTTGCAGTCAGTTGGATTTCGGCGGGAGCTGGGATACTTCAGCTGGTGAGTAGATTTGTCAATTTCAATTGCAGCAGCCAGCCATTGGATACCGGCAGGGGCTGAGCCTATCGGGAGGTGAGTGGTAAGTTTAAATTACTTACCTTTGCAGGGGTTGCAGTCAGTTGGATTTCGGCGGGAGCTGGGATACTTCAGCTGGTGAGTAGATTTGTCAATTTCAATTGCAGCAGCCAGCCATTGGATACCGGCAGGGGCTGAGCCTATCGGGAGGTGAGTGGTAAGTTTAAATTACTTACCTTTGCAGGGGTTGCAGTCAGTTGGATTTCGGCGGGAGCTGGGATACTTCAGCTGGTGAGTAGATTTGTCAATTTCAATTGCAGCAGCCAGCCATTGGATACCGGCAGGGGCTGAGCCTATCGGGAGGTGAGTGGTAAGTTTAAATTACTTACCTTTGCAGGGGTTGCAGTCAGTTGGATTTCGGCGGGAGCTGGGATACTTCAGCTGGTGAGTAGATTTGTCAATTTCAATTGCAGCAGCCAGCCATTGGATACCGGCAGGGGCTGAGCCTATCGGGAGGTGAGTGGTAAGTTTAAATTACTTACCTTTGCAGGGGTTGCAGTCAGTTGGATTTCGGCGGGAGCTGGGATACTTCAGCTGGTGAGTAGATTTGTCAATTTCAATTGCAGCAGCCAGCCATTGGATACCGGCAGGGGCTGAGCCTATCGGGAGGTGAGTGGTAAGTTTAAATTACTTACCTTTGCAGGGGTTGCAGTCAGTTGGATTTCGGCGGGAGCTGGGATACTTCAGCTGGTGAGTAGATTTGTCAATTTCAATTGCAGCAGCCAGCCATTGGATACCGGCAGGGGCTGAGCCTATCGGGAGGTGAGTGGTAAGTTTAAATTACTTACCTTTGCAGGGGTTGCAGTCAGTTGGATTTCGGCGGGAGCTGGGATACTTCAGCTGGTGAGTAGATTTGTCAATTTCAATTGCAGCAGCCAGCCATTGGATACCGGCAGGGGCTGAGCCTATCGGGAGGTGAGTGGTAAGTTTAAATTACTTACCTTTGCAGGGGTTGCAGTCAGTTGGATTTCGGCGGGAGCTGGGATACTTCAGCTGGTGAGTAGATTTGTCAATTTCAATTGCAGCAGCCAGCCATTGGACACCGGCAGGGGCTGAGCCTATCGGGAGGTGAGTGGTAAGTTTAAATTACTTACCTTTGCAGGGGTTGCAGTCAGTTGGATTTCGGCGGGAGCTGGGATACTTCAGCTGGTGAGTAGATTTGTCAATTTCAATTGCAGCAGCCAGCCATTGGATACCGGCAGGGGCTGAGCCTATCGGGAGGTGAGTGGTAAGTTTAAATTACTTACCTTTGCAGGGGTTGCAGTTAGTTGGATTTCGGCGGGAGCTGGGATACTTCAGCTGGTGAGTAGATTTGTCAATTTCAATTGCAGCAGCCAGCCATTGGATACCGGCAGGGGCTGAGCCTATCGGGAGGTGAGTGGTAAGTTTAAATTACTTACCTTTGCAGGGGTTGCAGTCAGTTGGATTTCGGCGGGAGCTGGGATACTTCAGCTGGTGAGTAGATTTGTCAATTTCAATTGCAGCAGCCAGCCATTGGATACCGGCAGGGGCTGAGCCTATCGGGAGGTGAGTGGTAAGTTTAAATTACTTACCTTTGCAGGGGTTGCAGTCAGTTGGATTTCGGCGGGAGCTGGGATACTTCAGCTGGTGAGTAGATTTGTCAATTTCAATTGCAGCAGCCAGCCATTGGATACCGGCAGGGGCTGAGCCTATCGGGAGGTGAGTGGTAAGTTTAAATTACTTACCTTTGCAGGGGTTGCAGTCAGTTGGATTTCGGCGGGAGCTGGGATACTTCAGCTGGTGAGTAGATTTGTCAATTTCAATTGCAGCAGCCAGCCATTGGATACCGGCAGGGGCTGAGCCTATCGGGAGGTGAGTGGTAAGTTTAAATTACTTACCTTTGCAGGGGTTGCAGTCAGTTGGATTTCGGCGGGAGCTGGGATACTTCAGCTGGTGAGTAGATTTGTCAATTTCAATTGCAGCAGCCAGCCATTGGATACCGGCAGGGGCTGAGCCTATCGGGAGTTGAGTGGTAAGTTTAAATTACTTACCTTTGCAGGGGTTGCAGTCAGTTGGATTTCGGCGGGAGCTGGGATACTTCAGCTGGTGAGTAGATTTGTCAATTTCAATTGCAGCAGCCAGCCATTGGATACCGGCAGGGGCTGAGCCTATCGGGAGGTGAGTGGTAAGTTTAAATTACTTACCTTTGCAGGGGTTGCAGTCAGTTGGATTTCGGCGGGAGCTGGGATACTTCAGCTGGTGAGTAGATTTGTCAATTTCAATTGCAGCAGCCAGCCATTGGATACCGGCAGGGGCTGAGCCTATCGGGAGGTGAGTGGTAAGTTTAAATTACTTACCTTTGCAGGGGTTGCAGTCAGTTGGATTTCGGCGGGAGCTGGGATACTTCAGCTGGTGAGTAGATTTGTCAATTTCAATTGCAGCAGCCAGCCATTGGATACCGGCAGGGGCTGAGCCTATCGGGAGGTGAGTGGTAAGTTTAAATTACTTACCTTTGCAGGGGTTGCAGTCAGTTGGATTTCGGCGGGAGCTGGGATACTTCAGCTGGTGAGTAGATTTGTCAATTTCAATTGCAGCAGCCAGCCATTGGATACCGGCAGGGGCTGAGCCTATCGGGAGGTGAGTGGTAAGTTTAAATTACTTACCTTTGCAGGGGTTGCAGTCAGTTGGATTTCGGCGGGAGCTGGGATACTTCAGCTGGTGAGTAGATTTGTCAATTTCAATTGCAGCAGCCAGCCATTGGATACCGGCAGGGGCTGAGCCTATCGGGAGGTGAGTGGTAAGTTTAAATTACTTACCTTTGCAGGGGTTGCAGTCAGTTGGATTTCGGCGGGAGCTGGGATACTTCAGCTGGTGAGTAGATTTGTCAATTTCAATTGCAGCAGCCAGCCATTGGATACCGGCAGGGGCTGAGCCTATCGGGAGGTGAGTGGTAAGTTTAAATTACTTACCTTTGCAGGGGTTGCAGTCAGTTGGATTTCGGCGGGAGCTGGGATACTTCAGCTGGTGAGTAGATTTGTCAATTTCAATTGCAGCAGCCAGCCATTGGATACCGGCAGGGGCTGAGCCTATCGGGAGGTGAGTGGTAAGTTTAAATTACTTACCTTTGCAGGGGTTGCAGTCAGTTGGATTTCGGCGGGAGCTGGGATACTTCAGCTGGTGAGTAGATTTGTCAATTTCAATTGCAGCAGCCAGCCATTGGATACCGGCAGGGGCTGAGCCTATCGGGAGGTGAGTGGTAAGTTTAAATTACTTACCTTTGCAGGGGTTGCAGTCAGTTGGATTTCGGCGGGAGCTGGGATACTTCAGCTGGTGAGTAGATTTGTCAATTTCAATTGCAGCAGCCAGCCATTGGATACCGGCAGGGGCTGAGCCTATCGGGAGGTGAGTGGTAAGTTTAAATTACTTACCTTTGCAGGGGTTGCAGTCAGTTGGATTTCGGCGGGAGCTGGGATACTTCAGCTGGTGAGTAGATTTGTCAATTTCAATTGCAGCAGCCAGCCATTGGATACCGGCAGGGGCTGAGCCTATCGGGAGGTGAGTGGTAAGTTTAAATTACTTACCTTTGCAGGGGTTGCAGTCAGTTGGATTTCGGCGGGAGCTGGGATACTTCAGCTGGTGAGTAGATTTGTCAATTTCAATTGCAGCAGCCAGCCATTGGATACCGGCAGGGGCTGAGCCTATCGGGAGGTGAGTGGTAAGTTTAAATTACTTACCTTTGCAGGGGTTGCAGTCAGTTGGATTTCGGCGGGAGCTGGGATACTTCAGCTGGTGAGTAGATTTGTCAATTTCAATTGCAGCAGCCAGCCATTGGATACCGGCAGGGGCTGAGCCTATCGGGAGGTGAGTGGTAAGTTTAAATTACTTACCTTTGCAGGGGTTGCAGTCAGTTGGATTTCGGCGGGAGCTGGGATACTTCAGCTGGTGAGTAGATTTGTCAATTTCAATTGCAGCAGCCAGCCATTGGATACCGGCAGGGGCTGAGCCTATCGGGAGGTGAGTGGTAAGTTTAAATTACTTACCTTTGCAGGGAACAGGAAGTTTGTCCCGTGGACATCTGGGAAGGTTTACCCCTCCCTAGTTAATAAATTCTGGTGGAGAGGAAACCCGAGACACTACACGTGTAGTGTCTCCCACCCGCCCTCCTCCTCTAACCTAATAATAAGACCCATTGGGGTGAGCAGGTGAGTGCCTTATTACATTATTATTTCTCTTTTTCTTATTTGTTAACCAGAACTAGGTTGGAAAAGACTATAGCAGAGGTCTCCAAGTTTTTTTAACTGAAATTTATACAAAATTAATAAATTAATTAACTAATCAGAGATGGCTGGGCAGGTGATGTGCTGTAGCTGTATGATGTGGGAGCTGGCTGTTCCCCTTGTGAATGGCAATGACCACATCTGCAGCAAGTGTTGGTTGCTGGAAGATCTCCGGCTCAGAATTGATGATCTGGAGTCTGAGCTTCAAACACTGCGGCACATCCGGGAGGGGGAGAGTTACCTGGACACTTTGTTTCAGGAGGCAGTCACACCTGGGAGATTAAGTAATTCACATTCAGTAACTGATCAGGGACATCAGAGTGTGACTAAGTGAGGCAGGCAGAGGGAACCTGAGTTCAGGAGTGCAGGAGCCTCAGCCCTTGACCTTGTCCAACAGGTATGAGACTCTTGCTCCCTGTATGGATGAGGAAATGGGCTCTGGACAGGTTGAGCCAACTGACCACGGTACCATGGTGCAGAAGGCCATTCAAGAGGGGGGAGTAAAAAGACAAGTAGTTGTTATAGGGGATTCTATAATTAGGGGGACAGATAGTATCCTATGCAAGCCGGATCGGGAGTCTCGCATGGTGTGTTGCCTGCCCGGTGCCAGGGTGCGGGACATCTCTGACCGGCTTGAAAGGATACTGGAGCGGGAGGGGGAGGATCCAGTTGTTGTGGTCCACGTTGGGACTAACAACATAGGTAAAGCTAGGGTGGAGGACCTGTTCGGGGACTATCAAGCACTAGGAAGAAAATTGAAGTACAGGTCCTCAAGGGTCATAATCTCTGGATTACTGCCCGAGCCACGTGCCAATTGGCATAGGGATAGGAAAATTAGGGAAGTAAACACGTGGCTAAGGGATTGGTGTGGGAAAGAGGGATTCCACTTCATGGGACATTGGCATCAGTTTTGGAACCGGGGGGATCTGTACCGTTGGGACGGTCTCCACCTGAACCGATCTGGAACCAGTGTTCTAGCGAAGAGGATAAATAGGGTGGTCAGTAGGACTTTAAACTTCTGAGTTGGGGGGAAGGGAAAGTGAAAGCGACAGGGAGCAGGGAGTTAAATGGCAAGATACGCAGGAGGATAACATGTAGGCAGGTGGATTTAAGCTTGAGGCAGACTAGGAATGCAACAAAAAGGAAGGATAACTTTGGACATCTTAGGACTTCCAATATCTGTACTGATAAGAAAGTTAACATTAAGGCACTTTACCTGAATGCTCGTAGCATTTGTAACAAAGTAGATGAACTAATGGCACAGATCATCGTGAATGATTATGATGTGGTAGGCATCACAGAGACATGGCTGCAGGGGGTTCAGGACTGGCAGTTAAACATCCAAGGATATACAACCTATCGAAAAGACAGGGAGGTGGGCCGAGGGGGTGGGGTTGCCTTGTTAGTTAAGAACAAAATTAAATCTATGGCACTAAACGACATAGGGTCGGATGATGTGGAGTCTGTGTGGGTAGAATTGAGGAACCACAAAGGCAAAAAAACCATAATGGGAGTTATGTACAGACCGCCTAACAGTGGTCAGGACCAGGGGCGCAACATGTACCGGGAAATAGAAAAGGCATGTCAGAAAGGCAAGGTCACAGTGATCATGGGGGACTTCAATATGCAGGTGGATTGGGTAAATAATGTAGCCAGTGGATCCAAAGAAAAGGAATTCATGGAATGCTTACAAGATGGCTTTTTGGAACAGCTTGTCATGGAGCCCACAAGGGAGCAGGCTATTCTGGACCTAGTGCTATGTAATGAACCAGACTTTATTAAAGATCTTAAAGTAAGGGAACACTTAGGAAGCAGCGATCATAATATGGTTGAGTTCAGTCTGCAGTTTGAAAGAGAGAAGGCAAAATCGGATGTAATGGTGTTACAGTTAAATAAAGGTAATTACGAGGGCATGAGAGAGGAACTGGTGAAAATCAACTGGAAGCAGACCCTAGCAGGGAAGACAGTAGAGCAAAAATGGCAGGAGTTTGTATGCATAATTGAGGACACTGTACAGAGGTTCATCCCCAAGAAAAGAAAGATTATCCAGGGAGGGATTAGACAGCCATGGCTGACAAAGGAGGTCAGGAAATGTATCAAAGAAAAAGAGAGATCCTATAAAGTGGCCAAAAGCACCGGGAAATCAGAAGATTGGGAAGGCTACAAAAACAAACAGAGGTTAACAAAGAGACAAATAAGGAAGGAGAGGATCAAATATGAAGGCAGGCTAGCCAGTAATATAAGAAATGATAGTAAAAGTTTCTTTCAATACATAAGAAACAAACGTCAGGCCAAAGTAGACATTGGGCCAATTCAAACTGATTCTGGAAGGCTAGTGATGGGAGATGAGGAAATGGCTGGAGAACTTAATAAGTACTTTGCGTCTGTCTTCACAGTGGAAGACGTTAGTAATATCCCAAAAATTATAAAGGGTCAGGGGGCTGAGTTGAGTATGGTTGCCATTACAAAAGAGATGGTGCTAAAAAAGCTAAAAGGTCTTAAAATTGACAAATCTCCTGGCCCCGATGGGCTACATCCTAGAGTTCTGAGGGAGGTGGCTGAAGAAATAGCGGAAGCGTTGGTTGAGATCTTTCAAAAATCACTGGAGTCAGGGAAAGTCCCGGACGATTGGAAGATCGCTGTTGTAACCCCCTTGTTCAAGAAAGGATCAAGACAAAAGATGGAAAATTATAGGCCAATTAGCCTAACCTCGGTTGTTGGTAAAATTCTAGAATCGATCGTTAAGGATGAGATTTCTAATTTCTTGGAAGAGCAGGGTCGGATTAGAACAAGTCAACATGGATTTAGTAAGGGGAGGTCGTGCCTGACGAACCTGTTAGAATTCTTTGAGGAGGTGACAAGTAGGTTAGACCAGGGAAACCCAGTGGATGTGGTCTATCTGGATTTCCAAAAGGCCTTTGATAAGGTGCCACACAGGAGGCTGCTGAGTAAGGTGAGGGCCCATGGTGTTCGAGGTGAGCTACTGGCATGGGTTGAGGATTGGCTGTCTGACAGAAGGCAGAGAGTTGGGATAAAAGGTTCTTTTTCGGAATGGCAGCCGGTGACCAGCGGTGTCCCACAGGGTTCAGTGTTGGGGCCGCAGCTGTTCACCATATATATTAATGATCTGGATGAAGGGACTGGGGGCATTCTAGCGAAGTTTGCTGATGATACGAAGTTAGGTGGTCAGGCAGGTAGTGCTGAGGAAGTGGGGAGGCTGCAGAAGGATCTAGACAGTTTGGGAGAGTGGTGCAGGAAATGGCTGATGCATTTCAACGTGAGAAAATGTGAGGTCTTGCACTTTGGAAAAAAGAATCCAAGCATAGACTACTTTCTAAACGGTGAGAAAATTCATAATGCCAAAGTACAAAGGGATCTGGGAGTGCTAGTCGAGGATTCCCTAAAGGTAAACATGCAGGTTGAATCCGTGATTAAGAAAGCGAATGCTATGTTGTCATTTATCTCAAGAGGGTTGGAATATAAAAGCAGCGATGTGCTACTGAGCCTTTATAAGGCTCTGGTTAGGCCCCATTTGGAGTACTGTGTCCAGTTTTGGGCCCCACATCTCAGGAAGGACATACTGGCACTGGAGCGTGTCCAGCGGAGATTCACACGGATGATCCCTGGAATGGCGGGTCTAGCATATGAGGAACGGCTGGCGTTCCTGGGATTGTATTCATTGGAGTTCAGAAGGTTAAGGGGAGATCTAATAGAAACTTACAAGATAATACATGGCTTAGAAAGGATGGACGCAAAGAAACTGTTTCCGTTAGGCGAGGAGTCGAGGACCCGTGGGCACAGCCTTAGAATTAGAGGGGGTAAATTCAAAACAGAAATGCGGAGACATTTCTTCAGCCAGAGAGTGGTGGGCCTGTGGAATTCATTGCCGCAGAGTGCAGTGGAGGCCGGGACGCTAAATGGCTTCAAGGCAGAGATAGATAAATTCTTGATGTCGCGAGGAATTAAGGGCTATGGGGAGAATGCTGGGAGGTGGAGTTGAAATGCCCATCAGCCATGATTGAATGGCGGAGTGGACTCGATGGGCCGAATGGCCTTACTTCCACTCCTATGTCTTATGGTCTTATGGTGCTCACTCTTTTTGTAAATCAGGTTTTCAAATGCGGATTGCATCTGTTAAGTCATTCTGTTGTCCAAATGGACGGTAGTTTGAGTGTGATCTATCCATCTGCTTCATAAGTCTGATTATCTTAATTCTGCTTAATAGAGAAAAGGCTGGCATGCTATCCAGTCTGTCTTGGCAAAGATAATCTATCGCCCTCATGAGTAGGTTTGCTCCTATTCCAATGTATTATTCCAATGTATTATTCTCCTGACATGGAATAAATTGAATGCATTATTGTAGGAGTGATAACGGCGCAAAGTAATGTTTACCGAAAACTAAATGTAGTGTGCGACCAAAACTGCATGCAGTACACTATCAGTGTAATTTGGAGACCAGAAATGTACACAGAAGACAAAGTATGCTGTGGGGACAATAAATGTACGCAAATCACGAAGTGTGTTATGGACAAATTGTACATGGAATACTAAGTGTAAAGTGGACACCAGAAATGTACACAAGACACAAATTCCATTGTGAATCAGAGCATTTACAGTGCTGAAAGAGGCCATTCGGCCTACCGAGTCTGCACCAGCCCTTGAAAGTGCACCGCACCTCCATCCTAGCCCGTAACTCAACCGAACCTTTTGGTCACTAAGGGGGAATTTAACATGGCAAATCCACCAAACCTGCACATCTTTGGACTGTGGGAGGAAATCGGAGCATCCGGCGGAAACCCCGGTTTCCCGAGAGTCGAGAGTCACCCGACGCCGGAATTTAACCCGGGAACCTGGAGTTGTGAGGCAGCAGTGCTATCCACTGTGCCACTCACCAAGTCACCCTGTGGGGACTAGAAAGGTACACGAATGGCTGAGTGCATTGTGGGGAGCAAAACCAGTAATTTGCACCGAACATTAAGTGTGATGTGGGGGCCGGAACTGTACACGGTAGACCGAGTATGAAATTAATTTATGCCCTAAGTATGAAATGGAGGCCAATGCTGCTGTATGCATTGCACAAAGTGTCAAATGTAGATCAGGAATGTACACATGAAACCACGTGTGATGTGACGAATAGAGGTACGCACAATACATTAAGTGTGATGTGGAGACTAGAACCTTGCACAGTAGATTAAGTGTGCGGTATGGAATATAAATATCCACGAGGCAGTAAGTATGATGTGAGAATTTGGACATTTCACAATACTTGCACTTGCTTCTGACCTATTTGATCCATAGTTTGAACTCAATTTATTTTCTGGCCACATTCACTCTTCACCCACACCCGGCACTGCCGGCCCGTGCATCCCACAACACTAACCTGGCATCTCCTTCTTCCAGACCGTCCCACCGCGTTGAACCTCACAGTAAATTTTGCTGCTCCCCACCTCCGATTCAGTGATTGTTAACTGGCTGCTGAGGGTGTGGGTTCTTTTCTTGTTCAGCACTGATGGGTAAGTCCTCAATCCAGTGGTAATCGCCTCTTGATCCTTCTTCCAGGTGAGGGTGGTGATTTCTGGGGAGTAGTCCATCGCCAAACAGCCGTAGGTAAGGGCGCCGTCAGTGTTGTGTTGCTGACAGGAGGAGAGCAGAGCGTAGAGCAAGGGCACAGACGGTGTTGCTGCGAAAGAATGGTCGAGTCAGCAAGTTAGAATCTTGATTTGTATCATGAAATAAGCAAAAAGGTCGACGGTTTATGATAGATATGAATTAATACTAAGAAATTCTGATTTTAGTCTGCATTTATGAGATAGTGGAGCACAGAGAGCACGCTTTCATCATCGGCCACACTTTTACACAAGAGAAGGCAGGGGTCTGAAATGGAAATCCTGTCATTGAGTCCATTTTACTGTCATTTAAATTTAGTATATTGTATCCTACCCTTCATCTAGCTTTTGGTGCTCTCTTGAAGATAGCATCTCTCATTCCCCAATCAATTTCACTTTTGGTTCTGCCACATCATTTTTGCCATAGTTGCTGACAGTTTCCGCAGTACCATTACAATGACCAGCTTCCAGTTGCAGATTTTATTATTATTATTACATTTCCACCAGCTTCCAGGATGGGATTTGAAACTGGGTCCCCAGAGTTCCATGCTCAGTGTTCAAGTGCACTGGTCCAATGACACTACTCCGGTATCACCGCTCCAAATTCGCCTCATCATATAACTGCACAAACTTTCAGGAAAGGATTTTATCTGATTACATTTGTGCATCGTCGTGAGCCGTTCTATTAGTTTAGAAACGCTAGATGAACCCAAACTGCTGTAGATTTCAGCGCATAAACTTGGAGATCTTACATCAGCATGTATTCTACGAAATCGTGTCACTCTTAGTGGTACATCTACCTTTAGACTACATTCTAAAAGGATTATAAAGCATGATTCAGGGTTATTGCATAATATGGTTTGATAGTGCAGACGGAGGCCATTCGGCCAACGGGCAGCACGGTGGTCAGCATAAATGCTTCACAGCTCCAGGGTCCCAGGTTCGATTCCCGGCTGGGTCACTGTCTGTGCGGAGTCTGCACGTCCTCCCGTGTGTGCGTGGGTTTCCTCCGGGTGCTCCAGTTTCCTCCCACTGTCCAAAGATGTGCGGGTTAGGTGGGTTGGCCATGCTAAATTGCCCGTAGTGTACTTAAAAAAGTAAGGTTAAGGGGGCGGGGGGGTTGTTGGGTTACGGGTATAGGGTAGATACATGGGTTTGAGTAGGATGATCATTGCTCGGCACAACATCGAGGGCCGAAGGGCCTGTTCTGTGCTGTATTGTTCTATGTTCTATGTAAGTCTGAATTGTCTCTCTGCCAGTCCCGCCCGATTTGCACTTCCCAATGTTCGATTCAAAAATCCAATTTTATGAACTTTTTCTGATTCAGTTCGTCCTATTATTTCTGATAGGGCATTCTAGGTTCCACCGACACCGTTCCGTGGAGCAGGAATTGATACTCTTTCCTTTCAATGTTTTTCTGCTTCATTTGTAACAGGTTACTTTACTTACCAACACGTCTAAATGGAAACAAATATGTTTCTCGAATTCCTGAGAAACATAGAAACTCGGAGCAGGGGTAGGCCATTTGGCCCATCGAGCCTATTCGAGTACGAAATGGTCCACCCCACAGCCAAGACTGTGCCCCCTGGTTTAGACTCACCGATCAGGGGAAACATTGCCCCTGCATCTAGCCTGTCCAAAGCTGTTAAAATTGTGTACTTTTCAATCAGATGTCCACTCATCCTTCTAAACTCTATTTAATGCAGGGCTAGTCGAAGCAATCTCTGCTCATAAGACAGTCTGTCAACTCCGGTATCAGCCTCGTGAACCTCCGCTGCACGCCCTCTGTGGCAAGTATACCTTTGTTCTGGGACAAAAGCTGCACGCAAAACTCCAGGTGTCGTCTAATCTAAGTCATGCCTAACTGCAGTAAGAAATTTACTTCTGGACTCGAATGCTATTGCAATGCCAGCCAATATACCACTTGCCTTCCAAATTGCTTACTGCACTTGCTTCTCCACTTGCATTGAATGTACACAAGAACACCAAGGTCCCTCTACACATCCACACTTCTCAATAAACTACCATTTAAGTAATGTTCTTCCTTTCCGTTTGCCACTTCGAATTGTATAACTTCTCATTTAACCTCGTTGTACTGCATCTGCAAAGTGTTTCCCCACAGTGGGTGATAGGGGAATGGTTACATTTGCTGATACTGCAGCTGCAAAGGGCATATTTCCTGCCGCATGCATTGCAGTCTTTGTATTGTTAGGACACTATTATAAAACCTTTCTACTGTGCCGAGGACACGGTTCCAACCCCGGTCCTGGTCACTTTCCTTGTGGAGTTTGCACATTCTAGCCGTGTCTGTGTGGGCCTCACCCTTATAGACCAAATATGTGCAGGGTAGGTGGATTGGCCACGCTAAATTGCCCCTACATTGGAAAGGGAAAGATAATTAATTCCTGTCTTGCCTGCTTTTAATGAACAGTTTGTGCTGGCTGCTGCCACACTGAGACTTTTGCTTAAACTTCAGACTTTAGGCAAACCGAATCACATCTAATGAGTTAGCCAAGACTTCCTGTTTGGGTCTATGGTAGAGCCCATGATGTCAGTTTGATGAATTTGGCTGAATGTGTCAATCGGTGAATCTGAAATTCTGAGCCATCTCCTGTTGGTGGTCGCGATTGGTGGAGCCATTAATAACCTTCTTGAAGAAAGGTCGGTTCAAGGGTGGCACGGCGGTGCAGTGGTTAGCAGTGGTTAGCACTGCTGCCTACGGCGCCGAGGATCCGGCTTTAATTCTGGCCCCGGGTCCCTGTCTGTGTGGAGTTTGCATATTCTCCCTGTGACTGCATGGGTCTCACAAAGCAGTCCAAAGGTGTTGGATTGGCCACGCTAAATTGCCTCTTACTTGGAAAAAATGATTGGATACTCTGAATTTATAATGTGGAGAATTCGGAGTTGGACTGGGGTGTGTACAGTAAGAAGTCTTACAACACCAGGTTAGTGTTCAACAGGTTTGTTTCGAATCAATAGCTTTTGGAGCGCAGTTCCTTCCTCAAGTGATTGTCCAAGGAGCGCATTCACTTGAGGAAGGAGCTGCAGTCTGAAAGCTAGTGATTCGAAACAAACCTGTTGGACACTAACCTGATGTTGTAAGACTTCTTACTGCCCACACCCCAGTACAACAGCAACGGCATCTCCACATCATGTTCAAGTTCAACAGGTTTATTTGGAATATTTCCAAATTCACTCACCTGATGAAGGAGCTACGCTCAGAAAGCTCGTGATTCCAAATAAACCTGTTAGATATTAACCTGGTGGTGTAAGACTTCTTAGTAAATTTATTACAAAAAGAAAGGTGGGTGCTGTGATTATTAATAATAATAATCTTTATTGTCACAAGTAGACTTACATTAACACTGCAACGAAGTTACTGGGAAAAGCCCCTAGTCGCCACATTCCGGCACCTGTTTGAGTACACAGAGGGAGAATTCAAAATGTCCAATTCACCTAACAGCACGTCTTTCGGAACTTGTGGGAGGAAACTGGAGCACCCGGAGGAAACCCACGCGGAGAACGTGCAGACTCCACACAGAGTGACCCAAGCTGGGAATCGAACCTGGGACTCTGAATCTGTGAAGCAACAGTGCTACCCACTGTGCTACCGTGCTACTCATTAGCTCCATTTTGTCTTTTTTTCATAGAATTTACAGTACAGAAGGAGGCCATTCGTCCCATCGAGTCTGTTCCGGCTCCTGGAAAGAGCACCGTACCCAAGGTTAACACCTCCACCCTATCCCCATAACCCAGTAACCCCACTCAACACTAAGGGCAATTTTGGACACTAAGGGCAATTTATCATGGCCAATCCACCTAACCTGCACATCTTTGGAGAGAATCTGTGAAGAGATTCCGCCAGGAGGCTGCTGAATGGCACCCTCTCTCTGCTCTCTCTCTGCCAGAAGATTTTAAAAACATCTAATCATACATGTGATTGCAGTCCTATTAAAACGACAGACAGCAGTCAGAACTGTGAAGGGATCTTCTGGAATTCAGGCAGTTTCTTCCCAGGACTTAATACACCAATCCTGTGTCTGAATGGCGTGCTACATCGCAAAATGAGACCAATCTTTGTAATACCGCTAGTGCTGGCCCTTCAACGGCCGCTGAATCATAGATCATCAGAGAATTTACAGTGTAGAAGGAGGCCAATCGGCCCATCGAGTCTGTACCGGCTCTTGGAAAGAGCACCCTACTTAAGAGACTGAAATTCTCAGGTATGAAGCTCCAGTAATATCTCAGGGAAACGGAGCCTCCATCTGCTGTTCAGAGATCAGAATGGCATCGATCCGAATCACCTGTGTAAAGCTCCATCTGGTGGTCGAAGGTCAGAATTGCAGTGGCACAATTCCCAGCGGGTTGCCTTCTGATAAGACCACCGCTTAACCACAGCAGCGAAGATTAATTTCAGATATTTTCTTTCATTCCCGTTATTATAACCCATTTCCTATTTCTTCACTGTGTGCCTGGTTTGCGTGTGTCTGGATAGAGGACGGGGCAGGGTTTTTGGGAACCTGTAGACCAGCACACCATAGTTTCAGTTATGTGTTATATATGTTAAGCGTTTACTCTTGTTATAAATGAACAGTTTGTTAATGTTTTACTTGCAAATCTGGGTGCGGATTCCTGTTCCTGAGACAAAGTGTTGACGCCAGTACAGGATTCTACCACAGAGAACTGGCGCCGCATCTGGTCACAGATTCAATTCCAGGCTTGGGTCACTTGTCTGTGTGGAGTCTGCACGTTTTCCGTGTGTCTGCATGAGTTTCCTCCGGGTGCTCCTGTTTCCTCCCACAGTCCAAAGATGTGCAGGTTAGGTGGATTGGCCATGCGAAATTGCCCTTAGGTTAGATGGGGTTGCTGGGTTACGGGGATAGGGTGGAAGTGTGGGCTTAAGTAGGGTGCTCATTCCAAGAGCCGGTACAGACTCGATGGGCCGATTGGCCTCCTTTTGCACTGTAAATTATCTGATGATCTATGATTCAGCGGCCGTTGAGGGGCCAGCACTAGCGCCACATGAAATACGATGGATTCCAATGGAAAACGGTGTTGGGTTCGTGATTTACACTGAGGAGGCTGACAAGCTTCACTCGTATATAAACACTTCACTCCACACAGCCACTCATCCCAGCTAACAATATGGCAGCAAGATGCGGGGCACCAGGGTTTCCCGATGCTGAATTGGAGATTCTGCTCGACGCCCTGGAGGAGAGGTAGGCGACTCTTCACCCCTGTGTGGGAAGGATGCTGCTGCCACCGACGTTCGTCAGGGCTGGGCATAGGTGGCAGGGTCGGTCCATCACCGTGGGCAGCAACTTTCGGATCGGCCTTCAGTGCCGAAAGAAACTGCATGACCTCCTCAGAGCCTCCAGTGTGAGTAGACAGCACTTTGCCACTTTGCCGTCCCACACACCCATAACCCCATCCCTCCCATGCTCACATGGAGAGTGGACGAACCCTCATCCTGCACCACATGCTGGCACCCATTCCGGCTGTCAGGGCCGGTGCCCTGGCTACAGAGGCAACCATCCACCACCAGCTGGGCTGCATGCTTCAGAATTTCTACCATTGTGCGTCATCTGTTTCTCTCGATTACATGAGGGGTTGTCGCCGAGCATCCAGCAGGCGCAGGTGGATGATTCCAACCTCGTGCAGCCGCAGGAGATGGTGCTGAACATGCGTGGCACCCAGGCAAACATCGCACGGGTGGCATTGCGGTGGAGGCCACAATCTTGGTCATAGATTAACGTGCCCAAGGCCTGGGGCACTCTGTGCTGGTATTGGCCGAGACCCAGGACTGGGCTGTCCGCTCACCGTTAGCAATGTGCCAGAGATAGTTGGTCATTGCATCAGCGCTCCTGAACATGGTCCAATCACAGTGAGTCATGGCCGAGGGCATCTGCAGCATTACTCAAGCACTGGCCGACGTGGCCCAGACGTAAATGGAGCTCCCCACAGGGGAGTGTCAGAACACTTCAGCACCTGAGACTCCACCCGCCCCCACCCCCCTCCTCCTGTCTCTGGCGCATCTCATTGGCAGCAGGCATGAATAGGGCCGCACCTGGGGCACTTAAACAACAGCTTAGTCCTGGTCCCCCCAGAAGACGGCCGCAACACGGAACACAGGTCACAGGGCGGGAAACACAGCAGGCCGCCTACATAGATCATAGAATTTACAGTGCAGAAGGAGGCCATTCAGCCCATCGAGACTGCACCGGCTCTTGGAAAGAGCACCCTACCCAAGGTCAACACCTCCACCCTATCCCCATAACCCAGTAAGCCCACCCAACACTAAGGGCAATTTTGGACACTAAGGGCAATTTATCACGGCCAAGCCACCTAACCCGCACATCTTTGGACTGTGGGAGTAAACCAGAGAACCCAGAGGAAACCCACGCACACACGGGGAGGATGTGCAGACTCCGCACAGACAGTGACCCAAGCCGGAATCGAACTTGGGACCCTGGAGCTGTGAAGCCATTGTGCTATCCACAATGATTCCGTGCTGCCCCCATCCTGACGTATCGCCAGGGAACACACCTAGACATAGCTTTACGGCCCTTAAGGCCAGTGAACGGGACACCAGTTAAGTTGCCACGGTTGCAGAGAACAGTTTAGCTGATAGGAGCTAGGACACGAATCTTTGTGAATGTTTTCACAGTAAACCCTGGCGCACAAAGTAAAAACCTGCCTCGGTGCTCAGTCAGACGGGTTTGAGCGATGGGTTGGTCTACACCGGCTGCTTTGGGAGTGGATGTGAGTGCAGGAATGGGCAGACATTAGGGGTGCACTTGGCCCAGGGACCGTAGTTCATCTAGTGCTCACCGCTCCGGTGTCCAATACCCACTGTCCCACCATCCCAGGGTTTTAGTTCGACCTTGTATTGAATGGTCAGCTCGCATGCAGGCATCACCCAGGTGAGCGGTGGGAATTGCTATCGTGGGCAACAGTCAGGCATCTTCAAATGATGCGGAGCAACAGAGCTCAATGCAGTGTGGGTAGTCATCAATCACCATCCCATGGACGAGACCCGCTGTTTCTGCCAATCTAGAGCCCGCACCCATAGTGAGGTCGGTAGGAATTCTCGTGGTGGGTGCAAGCGGGAGCGGGGGAGCTGGCCAGTAGGGCGTTGGAGGTGAGGGGGGGGGGGGGGGGGGGTGCGGCTTTCATGCGCCTGGCCAGTCACCAACTTATTCAGTGAACCTGGAGGTGATCAGAGCGTCTTGTGAGCGTTGGTTCTGGGACACACGTGTCGTCCCGTATTTCCACGCACCCCATGTCCGGCCTAGCCCCGCCCACGCCCGCATCCTCCTCGTTGGTCGAGGACTGGCGTTAATCTCCTCCTCCACCACATGGCCCCTCTGCTGCGTGGTATTGTGGAAGATGCAGCAAGCCACCACGACATGAGCAACCCTCCAGTGCAATACAGGACGGCCCCTCTAGTGTGGACAGTGCACCGGAACCGCATCTTCAGGATGCCGAAGCGCGCTCGATCATGTCCCTGGGCGTGGCATGGGCATTGTTGTAGCGCGTCTCCGTGTCGTCTGTTGCCGCCAGATAGACGTCATCAGTCATGACCACAGAAGATAACCCCTAACCCCCAGGAGCCAATTTCGCAGCTGGGGGTGAGACTCGAAAATGCCAGGAACCGTCGAGTGTATGAAGCCGAAGGCATCGTGCACATTGCCCGGGTGTCGGCTGCAGAGGTGCATGATGCTTCCGTCATGGTCACACATCAGCTGCATTCATCGAGTGGATCCCATTTTGGTTTGTGAATATCAGCCGGCAATCTGCAGGTACCCGAAGGATGACATGTATTCCGTCGGTCATCCCCTGGACACAGGGTCTCTTGGCAATGGTGATGAAACACGCTGTCTGGTCATCTCGATGAGCTCGGTCATTGAGATGATGGACGTGCTGGGCCGACTGGGCATCTTTGGCCTCCGTGATGGCTGCGGATGCACCCTTGCACCGAACTCTCTGAGATCCCAGACAGGTCCCCACTTGGCACTTGGAGCGAACCTGTGGCTCAAACGTTCAGTGCGACCATCACCTTGATGGCCACCGGGAGCATGTGTTTCCCCTCCACCCCATCCATCCCCCAGGTCCAGTGCCATGCGTGCCATGATCTGGCAGATATGTGGTGTGGTCCCACTGCTCAGTCGCAGCCTTCGACTACATTCCTTGTCTGGAAACTCCTGGAACAGCAGGTACATCAGATACACATGAGGCCTCATGCGGTACCCATTTTGCACATCCTCCTCTTTGGCCTGTTGAGTAGCCACCTTTCTATCCTCGGCGGCTGCCTTCCGTTCCTCTGGGGCATGCTCCACTGCTGCAACCTCCACCTCCTCAAGCAGCTCCAGCTCGTACAGCTGCATCGCCCAGGGCTGTGGCGACTGGGAGATAGACCACCATTGCTGGTTGTATTCCGAGATGCATTATCTGCAGAGTATGAAATACCGACATGTAGGCATGGTGCGTATCCCCGTGAGAATACGTAATAGGGCAACACAAGATATACAATGTAACTACATAAGAATTGGCATCGGGTGAAGCATACAGGGTGTAGTGTTAATGAGGTCAGTCAATAAGAGGGTCATTTAGGAGTCTGGTGACAGTCTCGTAGCTCTCACGTCGTTAGTTCGATATAAATTAAACTTCCTTAAGTCCTTCCAGGGCAGGCACAAACAGATCAGATCTGGAAGTGGAAAATAGTTCGAAATCTGCCTTTTCACAGACCTACCAAGCGCAGTAAAGTAATGATGGAAAGTATTCTGGTGCAGCGGTTAGCACTGCTTCCTCACAGCTCCAGGTACCCGGCTTCAATTCTGGCCTCCGGTGACTGCCTCTTTTTAAATAAATTTTGAGCCCAATTGATTTTTTCCAATTAAGTGACAATTTAGCGTGGTCAATCCACCTACCCTGAACATCTTTGTGTTGTGCGGGTGAGACCCACAAAAACACGGGGAGAAGATGCAAACTCCACAGGGACAGTGACCCAGAGCCGGGATCGAAGCTGGAATCTCGGCACCGTGAGGTGGGAGTGCGAAACACTGCCCCACCTTGGTGCCCCCCCCCCCCACGTGACTGTGTGGAGTTTGCACTTTCTTCCCGTGTCTGCGTGAGTTTCCTCCGGGTGCTCCAGTGTCCACTCAGAGTCCAACGATGCACAGGTTAGGTGGATTGGCCATGCTAATTTGTCCCTTAGTGTCCAAAAGGTTAGGTGGGGCTTTGGGGATAGGGTGGTGGTATGGGCTTAAGCAAGGTGCTCTTTCGAAGGGTCGGTCCAGATTCTAAAACGTAATCGAGGCTGCATAGGTGGCTGGTCTAGCATAGTGGGCTCAACAGCTAGCTTGTGATGCAGAGCAGCGCCAGCAGCGCTAGTTCAATTCCCATACCGGCCTTCCAGAGCAGGCGCCGGAATGTGGCGACTAGAAGCTTTTCACAGTAACTTCGTTGAAGCCTACTTGTGACAAAAAGCGATTATTATTATTATTCTTTTGAACTTCCATTCAGATGCAGCAATTAAGAAACCTCGGCTGAGACACAGAAAGCACTGAACATCTTTCGTAACTGTGTGCACTGAAATTTTTCTTCTGAATTTCATAAACTATGATGTTGATCTTATTTCAGGGACACCTTGTCACCTGAAGGACAGAATTGTACCTTGTTCACAGATACAAGCTTCTTAAATTAATGTGAAGAATTTAGCTACCTGAAATACAGGAGAACGAACCAGAGGTTTCACTGTTATGCACTGGGATTCCTGATTCACACAGTGACCACGCACATAGAAACAGAACAGGAATAAGTAATTCAAGATCATTCCCTGAAAAGGTAGATCACTATGGTAAGTCTGGAGATGAACAAACATTGTAATTCAAACAGCTTAGCTTAATTATAAATGTAACTGTTGAATTGAAGAAAATCTCCGAAAACTGTGCTGGGCGGGGTACAGAATTAAAGACAGTTGACAGCTTATGAGAGCTACATTCATTTCTTATTAATATTGATACCTGTGGTGCTCATTAAGTTGCAATATTTCAGACGATGCTGATGAATTTTTTTCTCCCAGGTTTACTCTGATTAACGTGAGTCTCAATTTTAATAACAGAATTGCATATTAAAAACTCAATTAAGTCTGGTTTACGGAAGTAATACACAAAAGCTTTTCTGCATTATTAACTGACGGCGGCTCCGATACTGGGCACAAACTGCCGCCTTTATAAGCCAGAAAGAAAGCGATTAATTTAAGATTCCTTATTAAAGTGCATGCTGCAACGAAATTAGGACTTATTAAAAAAAAACACAATTGGATATTGCCGTGAGCCTCAATATTTTCCAGCTCCCGTTAATTTTGTTGGTGTGCAGCATAATTGTGGAAACGAAGCCATGTCTAAACTTTTCAGCGATACTGTTGATGAATTTGATTACATCTTTTGTCAATTCGGAACGTACCATACATTTGAAAAATGCGAACACTATCACGTCTCACTGGCAGCATTGTGTCTGGGTGTGTCTGTGAGTGAGAGTCTTTAGTGAGAAAGAGGGTGTGAAAGAGAATGTGCGAGAGAGCGAACGATTGTGTGAGGAAGTACATATCTTCAGGACAGATAGCTTGTGTGTGAGAGACAAATAGTGCGGGTTTGAAGGAGAGCTTTGACGTGAGTGTGTGTTTGTGAGAGAGAGTTTGTGGGTAAGACACTATTTATGTATGTGTGAGTTTCCGTGTGTGAGAGACAGTGCACTCTATGTGGGAGAGAGCGTGTGTGAGAATGTGTGAGAGAATGTACTCACGTGAATTTGACAGATTGTGCCTGTGCGGGAGAGTTTGTGCGTTTAAGAGTGCAAAGGACTGTATATGTGTGAGAGAGAAAGTCTGTGAGAGAGATAGATAATGTGTTTGCGTGCGTGTGTGAGTGATATGCCTGAGCGAAAGCCGGGATATGTATGTGAGAGACATTGTGTACGTGTGTATGAGTGTGAGTCCCTGAGTGAGTGCGATTGAGGGAGTGTGTGCTTCTGAGTGAGAGTGGCTGTATGTGAGAGAGATTGTGTGTTAGCGAGAAGGTGCGTCGGCAGAATCTGCGAGTGCCAGAGAGGTAGTGTGTGTGGCAGAGAGACAGCGAGAGTGTGAGAGTTCATGAGTGAGAGGGTGTGAGAGAATGTGGATCTGAAGCCCAGTGCGTGCATCTTACTGTGTGTGAGAGAGCGAATAGCCTATGTGCGTGAGGCTGAAAGAGAGTGTGTGATAAATAATTTGTGTTCGCAAAGGTATGAGTTTGTGAGAGTGAGTCTGTATGTGTAAGAGAGAGTGTGTATGTGAGAGAGAGAGTGTGTGTTAATGTGTTTGAGAGAATGTGTGAGAGAGCGGGGAAGAGTACGCGTGGGAATGTGGCTTAGAGAGAGCGAATGCGTGAGTTTGAAGAGCGATTGCATATAGGCAAGTGTGTGTTTGTGCACTTGTGTATGTTAGATTACGATTGTGTGTGGGTGTGTGAAGGAGTGTGACAAAGGGCGCGAAATTGTATGTATTTGTGTGAAAGAGAAAGCTTTTGCGTGGGTGCGGAAGGGAGAATGAATGTGTGAATGTGCGCGTGTGTGCATTTGTGTGTGAGAGAGTGTGATGTGTGAGGATGTCTGTTTGAATCACTCCCAGTCTCAATACGCAAAACAACACTGTTCACTGTACCTCGGCACACGTGACAATGAACCCAAATCCAATATTCTCAATCCCCCTCATACTCCCATACATACTCTCACCCACTCTCACAGTAAGCATATTACGCATTGGCAAGCCATGGGTTGGACAAACATTTAAATCTTTCACAGAAATGTAGTCTACTAACTTTGTGATCAGTGCTCTGACCGAGTCGGATCTCACGACAGCTTTTCCTTGATTGTGAACTTTCTAAAATAATTGACAATATAATTTTTTCAGAGATTAGGTTATTACGATATTATTTGGAGTGTGTGTCTGGTCATTGTCCAGTTAAGTCGTCAAACTAGCTTGTAGTTATTCATAGAATCCCTACATTGTAGAAGGAGGACAGCCGACCCCTCGAGTCTGCGAAAACCCTCCGAATACGCACCCTACCCATGACCACTCCCCCCCTCCCCCCTCTCCCTCTCCCCCTCCCCCCCCCCCTCCTCAACCCGGTAACATCACCTAACCTGCAACTCTTTGGCCACTAAGGAACAATATTTGGACTGTGGGAGGAAACCGGAGGACCCGGAGGAAACCCACGCAGGAGAGACACGGGGAGAAGATGCAATCTGTACTCGGACAGTCAACCAAGGCCGGAAGAGAACCCTGGACCGTGAGGCAGTAGTGTTAACCATTGTGCCAGCGTGTATGATATCAGAACAGACGCTTCTCTTTGGGGCGTTACTCTCACTTCCAGTTTGTTCTGAAATTGTGCTGAAGCTCAGGTCACTCACGTTCATATTGTCCGACATTAAAATGCTAACGCTTGATTCATTTATTCTAATTGATGCATCATTTCAGAAAGATTGTGAAAGTTAATTGACTTGCATCATTCCGCCCGAATAATTAAACAATTTAATTTCACATATCAGACTCTAGTTCTCCCAGCTAGTAAGTTCGATCCTGATTCAGATTTCTTGACGTCTGCGGGGAAACGTCTTTCAGTTCAGGCACAGGAGAAGTTCAGGTACAGAGCAAAACCCTCGCTCATGCCCGCGAATGCTCAGATCAAAACTTTCAATGGTGGAATTCACTGAACTATCAAGCACTCCGTATAAGTTACAGCGCTGCTTTGATCAAAAGTAAAACTCCCTGAACACTGTCTCACCAGATATTCCTCGTGGAGGGTTCAAACCGGCGTAGACATAAAGCTGGTCAGAGGGTGTGAAGTCTGTGGCGAGTAACTCAACTCCCAGCACCGTCGAAGACGCAAGTGAGGACTGTGATTTAATAACTTCCACTTGATTTAATGAGTGAAACTTCCCGAAAACTCAGGAAATTCAACATTTTCCAGGTCAAAAGAGCCCGGGAAATTAACACCCCCTCATCACTTAAACATTCACTCCACCTCCAACGCATTGCGCTAGCTGTGTGGAACGTAGACAAGATGCACGACCGTAACTCGCCAATACAGTTTCGACTGCACCTTCCAAACCAGCAAGCTCTACAACCTAGAATGACAAGGACAGCAGATAAAAAGGAACCACCACCACTTGGGCGTTCCCCTCCAAGTCCACACCATCCTGACTTAGAACTATATCGCCGTTCTTTCAATGTTGCCTGGTGAAAATCCTCCTTTGCTAATAGAATTGCCAGTGTATCTACCCTAGACGGAGTTCGGCGACTACAGGAGGCGTCATATCAACACTTTCTCAAAGGGAAACACGGGGTAGACAAAAAGTGCTGCCGTAGTCAACGAATGAAAATGAAATGAAAATCGCTTATTGTCACGAGTAGGCTTCAATGAAGTTACTGTGCAAAGCCCCTAGTCGCCACATTCCGGCGTCTGTCCGGGGAGGCTGGTACGGGAATCGAACCATGCTGCTGGCCTGCTTGGTCTGCTTTAAAAGCCAGCGGTTTAGCCGAGTGAGCTAAACGAACCGACCACCCCATGATATGATTAAAATTAAAATTATTTCTAATTTGTCTCTCTACTCTATCGCATGAAACAGGTCAAGGTCTGTTAAAAACGAATAAAAATAGAATAAAATGCCACCTGCATTGCATAATCGAACATTCCCAAACAGACACATCGCTGTTTAAAATAAGCAAAATCTCATTCTACAATCAATCGGTCAGTTCTGAATTGCTCTTTTTGCATGTCAGGAATCACATTTCTCAGGCGCTTGGTCAAACATGACGTGACCCTTTACATTCCAGATGCAAAACATTTTGACGAAATTAAATAAATTCCGCTCTCTGAAATACAAGCAGAAGAAAACAGAAGGGTTACCATCAATCATGAAGACGGCACTGTTGCTTCGCAGCGTCAGGGACCCGGGCTAGATTCCGGGCTGAGGTAACTGTCTCTGCATAGTCTGCACGTTCTTCACGTGTCTGCGTGGGTTTCCTCCCGGTGCTCCGGTTTACTCACATAAGTCCCGAAAGCCGTGCTTGATAGGTGAATTGGATATTCTGAAAGCTCCCTGAGTGTCACTGAACAGGCGCAGTAATGTGGCGACGAGGGGATTTCCACGGTAACTTCATAAGTGTTAAAGTAAGCCTACTTGTGCGGACAGACACTGCGTGGGGTTCCTCCGGGTGCTCCGGTTTCCTCCCACAGTCTAAAGATGTCCAGGTTAGATGGATTGGTCACGCTAAATTGCCCCTTACTGTCCAAAAAGGTTCGGTGGGGCTACTGGTGACGGGTATAGGTGGAGGCGTGGGGTGTTCATTCCAAGGATTGGTACAGATTCGATGGGCCGAATGTCCTCCGACTGCACTGTAAATTCGGTAGTAGGACAATTGGCCGAAAATCGAGGTCCCAGCGGATACATCTGTTCAATCTGTTAATTTCATTCAAACTCTGATTCTATTGGACCAATGGTCAATTTATGAGAATAATAATTGTATAACTTATTTTGAATTAAGCCTGTTTAATTTCAGAAGCCCTTTAGACGCTTTACTGTTTCTCCTTGTCTGTCTGAAATCCCGAAACAGCATTAGATGTAGCTACCCTTAAAATGAGCACATGAAATATTAGAGACTCAGCATAGTTTGATGTCCATAACAAAGACACTGTGACTGTGTAAGAATTAAACAAACTCGGAAACACTCACATTGAAACCTTATTGCCCACTGATTTGATATGAATTCATAATTAAATGTAACTAACAAAATCATCGTAGCGAACTACCTTATCGAATTTAACACTAATCTGTTTTACATTGAATTAAAAATTATATAATCCCTTTGATTTGTCACATCGCAACAATGAGAAGTGTACTTCAATTGTTGGCGCCATTTATTTTGACTTAACAAGCAGTAATATTATTTCCCCGTTAGTTGAATTTTACTCTATAAATATGAAAGCATATTTTTCCAGAAAGTAAAAATTTTTTCCGCCTGTAACATTTTGCAATAATAAAAGTTCAATGAAATGAACCTGACAGTTAAAAAATGTCAAAATATCAAACACTATGTGGAAAAATTCAAACATGTAAATGGCATTTACTCAAATTTGGTCATATTTTGGTATTTTACTTTTCAAAATTCTACCTGAACTGCTCTGCTTAAAACACACAAAGTTGTAATCTATGCATATTTCTGAACGCTTTGATAAATCATAAACTCCTATTCTCAGCACAATTTAGTTCCAACGTTGGTCTGGTTCGCATCACACTAATTGTTCTTTGTTCCCTGGTTGTCACATCACCCGTTAAAGCTGGCGTCGAAAACATAATTTGCAAATTGAGTTTAGATATTTTTCGTTCAATTTAATATTTAACAGGCGTTTAGCATGCGGTTCAGCTTTAGTCAATTTTTCCATTCTGTCTTCTCTTCTTCCTATAATTCTATCGTTTGTACAGCACAGCTAGGGGAAACGGCATGTCATTATTAACTGGAAAGCTCATTTAACCTTTTGTTCACAGGTCAATGTATTTGAATTTCAAGCTTTTACTTGCCAATCTCCAGCCAACCTCCCTGCAACTTTAATTCAATAATTTATTGACTCTTAGAAAACAGTTTGAGGGACGATAAACAACAATTATTTTACTATCCACCACCATTGGCACTGAAGCTGTGGTTGCGGCTGCACAGAAGTAATGTAATTACTGGCTAAATGTATTGCTAAAGTGTACTGCAAAACCTCTATCTGAATTCAAATGCAATGAGCGATAGACAATTTATTTAAAAAGTGAGCACAGTCGTGCATTCAGAACTTTTACTATGAAAATCCCCTCGTCGTCACACTCCGGCGCCTGTTTGGATACACTGATGGAGAGTTCAGAATGTCCAATTCACCTAACAGCATGTATTTCAGAACTTATGGGAGGAAACTGGAGCAACCGGAGGTAACCCACGCAGACACGGAGAGAACGTGCAGACATCCCAAGTGGGAATCGGACCTGGGACCCTGGCGCATTGAAGCAACAGTGATAACCACTTGCTACCGTGCGCCCTTGCTAAATGTGCTCAGTAGTAACCAAAATTTTGAAAGGACATTAAAGATTAATGATATTGGTAGCATGATCGCTTATTTGGTTATTTTTTTTTTATAAATGTTTTTATTCAGTTTTCATATTTTATATTGAACAAATTACAAATTGTTAGGAGAAAAAAAACAACAAACAAACACGCAAAAATTAACATACATATTTACAGGTAAGCATCTTCGTAGTAGTAACTGCGCCCGCCCCCCCCCCCCCCCCCCCCCCAACATGTTTATTTAGTTTGGTTTTGGGCCTTAGCTAGCCATCGAACCCCCGTACCGAACCTGTAGCCCCTCCCGCTACCTTCCCCCGACTATTCTTCCTCTTGTACATTGGCCACAAATAGGTCCCGGAACAGTTGCATGAATGGCTCCCACGTTCTGTGGAAGCCGTCGTCCGACCCTCGGATGGCAAATTTGATTTTCTCCATTTGGAGAGATTCCGAGAGGTCGAACAGCCAATCCGCAGCTCTGGGCGGTGCTGCTGACCGCCAGCCAAACAGGATTCTACGGCGGGCGATCAGGGAGGCAAAGGCAAGGGCGTCCGCCCTCCTCCCCAGGAATAGATCTGGCTGTTCTGAAACCCCGAAGACCGCCACTATCGGGCATGGCTCCACCCTCACTCCCACCACTTTGGACATAACCTCGAAGAAGGCTGTCCAGTACTCCACGAGTCTGGGGCAAGACCAGAACATGTGGGCGTGGTTGGCCGGGCCTCTTTGGCACCGTTCACATCTGTCTTCCACCTCCGGGAAGAACCTACTCATACGGGTTCTTGTTAAGTGGGCTCTATGTACCACTTTTAGTTGCGTCAGGCTGAGCCTTGCGCACGTGGAGGTGGAGTTGACCCTATGCAGTGCTTCGCTCCAGAGTCCCCACCCTATCTCCATCCCCAGGTCGTCCTCCCATTTCCTTCTTGTTGCGTCCAGTACGGTGTCGTCCCTATCTACCAGTCGGTCATACATGTCACTACAGTTCCCTTTCTCTAGGATACTTGCGTCCAGTAGGTCTTCCAGTAGTGTCTGTCGTGGCGGTTGTGGGTACGTCCTTGTCTCCTTTCGTAGGAAGTTTTTGAGCTGCAGGTACCGTAGCTCGTTCCCCCCAGCTAGCTGAAACTTCTCTGTCAGTTCGTCCAGTGTTGCGATCCTGTCGTCCGTGTATAGGTCCCTGACTGTCAGTGTCCCCCCGTCCTGCCTCCACCTTTTGAAGGTGGCGTCAGTCAGTGCTGGTGTGAACCTATGGTTGTTGCAGATGGGAGCCCTGTTCGACATTTTGGTCAGGCCAAGTTGCTGCCGCAGTTGGTTCCAGGATTGGAGGGTGGCTGTCACCACTGGGCTGCTGGAGTGTTTTTTGGGTGGGGATGGGAGTGCTGCCGTGGCGAGGGCCCGGAGGGAGGTTCCCATGCAGGAGGCCTCCTCCGCACGCACCCACTCAGCCTCTGGCTCCTGGATCCATCCCCTTACTCGCTCGGCTGTTGCTGCCCAGTGGTAGAATTGTAGATTCGGGAGGGCTAGCCCTCCCCTGGTTTTTGTTTTTTGTAAGACCTTCTTTGGGATCCTAGCATTTTTACCCCCCCATACGAACGCCATGATGAGTTTGTCCAGCGCTTTGAAAAAGGCCTTGGGGATGTAGATCGGAATGGATCTAAACAGGAAGAGGAACCTGGGCAGTACGTTCATTTTGATCGTCTGAACTCTCCCCGCGAGGGAGAGCGGGAGTGTGTTCCATCTTTGCAGGTCCTTTTTAACTTCCTCCGTCAGGCTGGTGAGGTTCCATTTGTGGATCCCTTTCCAGTCATGGGCTATTTGGATCCCCAGGTAGCGGAATTTATGTCGGGCTTGATTGAACGGCAGCCCCTTTAGTGCTGCCCCCCCCCCCCTTGCGGGTGTACTGGGAAGATCTCACTTTTGCTCATGTTGAGTTTGTAGCCCGAGAAGGCTCCAAACTCTTTCAGGAGCGCGATGATTCCGTCCATGCTGCTTTGTGGGTCCGAGATATAGAGGAGCAGATCATCCGCATAGAGTGAGACTCTGTGCTCTCTACCTCCCCTTCGGATCCCCCTCCAATTTTTTGCTGCCCTGAGCGCGATTGCTAGCGGTTCAATTGCTAGTGCGAACAGCAGCGGGGACAGTGGGCATCCTTGTCTGGTGCCCCTGTGCAGCTGGAAGTATTGGGAGTTGGTATTGTTGGTCTGTACACTCGCCATGGGTGCGTTGTACAGGAGCTTTACCCAAGCGGTGAACCCTGTTCCAAGCCCGAACCGCTCCAGTACCTCTATGAGGTATTTCCACTCGACTCTGTCGAAGGCCTTTTCTGCGTCCAGGGAGACGATCACCTCTTGTGTTCTCTCCCCGGAGGGGGTCATTATCACGTTCAGCAGGCGCCTGATGTTCGCGGTAAGCTGTCTACCTTTGACAAAGCCCGTCTGGTCCTCTGTGACCACCTCAGGTACACAGTCTTCTAGCCTCTTGGCTAGGATTTTGGCCAGTATTTTGGCGTCTGCATTCAGCAGAGATATGGGTCTGTATGACCCACATTCCGTTGGGTCTTTGTCTTTCTTAGGTATCAGCGAGATTGAGGCCTGTGCTAACGTGGGTGGCAATGTGCCCCTAGCTAGCGAGTCTGTGAACATCTCCCGCAGGTGCGGGGCCAGCGCTGTCGCAAATTTTTTGTAGAAGTCCGCCGGGAATCCGTCCGGTCCCGGCGCCTTCCCCGCCTGCATGGAGCTAATGCTGTCCATGATCTCTCCCAGTGCTAGTGGTGCTTCCAGATCCCGTTTTCTGCCCTCTCCCACAACTGGTATGTCCAGTCCGTCAAGAAACCGGTTCATCCCAGCCTTCCCCGTTGGGGGCTCTGAGGTGTACAGCTCTTGGTAGAAGGCCTTGAAGGTTTTGTTAATCCTCTCTGGTTCTGTTTCCAACGTGCCTCTGGTATCTCTGATTTGCGCAATTTCTCTGCTGGCTGCCTGCTTTCTCAGCTGGTGGGCCAACAGGCGGCTGGCTTTGTCTCCGTGTTCGTATAGGGCCCCGCGTGCCTGGCGGAGTTGGTGTACTGCTTTCCTGGTGGAGAGCAGGTCAAAGTTCCTTTGTAATTCTTTCCTCTCCGCCAGGAGTTCTACGGTCGGGGCCTCGGAGTATTTATGGTCTACCTCCAGTATGGAGTCGACCAGCTTCTGCCTAGCCACCCTTTCCTCCCTATCTCTTTGCGCTTTGTAGGCTATGATTTCCCCTCTTAGTACGGCCTTAAGCGCTTCCCAGAACGTGGAGGGTGAGACCTCCCCGTTTTGGTTGATCTCAGTGTACTCCGCTATGGCCCGCGCTATCCTTTCGCTGAAGGCCTTGTCAGCTAGTAAGGCACCGTCCAACCTCCATTTGGGGCGCTGGGCCCTTCCCGTCTCTAGCCGCACATCCATGTAGTGTGGGGCGTGGTCTGATATCACAATTGCGGAGTATTCCACCTTGTCTATCTCTGGAAGCACCGTTTTCCCCACCACAAAGAAGTCAATTCTGGTGTACACGTTGTGTACTGGGGAGAAGAAAGAGAATTCTTTCTCCCCCGGGTGGGCGAATCTCCAGGGGTCTACTGCTCCCATCTGCTCCATATAGTGACTGAGTTCCCTTGCCATGTTTGAGGTTTTCCCCGTTCTGGGGTTTGATCTGTCCGTCGTTGGGTCCTGTACACAGTTGAAGTCCCCCCCCATGATTAGTCGGTGCGTCGCTATGTCCGGGATTTCTGCCATGGTCTTTTGGATGAAGCTCGTGTCGTCCCAGTTGGGCGCATACACGTTAACTAGGACTACCGGCGCCCCATCCAGGGCCCCGCTGACCATGACATACCGTCCCCCTGGGTCCGTAACCGTCTTTGTCGCCCTAAACATTGTCCTCTTGCCAATCAGGATCGCCACCCCCCTGGCCCTTGCCCCATAACAGGAATGATAGGTTTGTCCCACCCAGCCCTTTCTTACCCGCAGTTGGTCCTGCTCCCTCAAGTGCGTCTCTTGGAGGAAGACTATGTCGGCCCTCATGTTTCTAAGGTGGGTGAGGACTCTAGATCTCTTCACTGGGCCATTAAGTCCCCTTACGTTCCAGGTGACTATTCTGGTGGGGGGCTTCTGCCCCCTTGCTCCTGTGGGGTTAACCATATTTGTCCGGTGGACGCGCCCCTGCCCTCTGGGGTTTCCCTTTGTTAGGGGGCCGTCCAGGATGTCCACTATCACTGCTCTCCCCATGCGGTCGGGTCCCTGCGCTCCGGGGTTCCCCCTTGTCCCGGGGACACCCGCCATGGCCGTCCACTGTGTGTCCGCCACGCGGGTAGCCCCCTGCACTCCGGGGGGCCCCTTCACCCACAGACCGTACTGGGTGGGTGTTTGCAGCAGTTCCCTGTTTCGAGCCCTTGTCTGTGGCACTTTGTGGCCCTATTCCCTTTCTGGCCTCTTTTGTCCCTTCGTCCCTGCATTTCCCCTCCCTGGTCTCTCGCCCCCCGAGTGCCCCCCCCCCCCGCTCTATCCCTTTCGGGGATACCCCTGTGTACCCCTCCATTGCCCCTCTCTCCCCCATTCCTGTCCCCATTTGCTCTCCCACCTTTGATGGGTGATCCCCCCCCTCCCCTGCCTGGCGCCTTCCCCCCTGTTGGGGGTGCGCTGCGGCCCTGCTCTGTTGCGCGCCCCCTTCGCTAGCTTTCCTGCTAGCACGGTGGCTCCCCGCTCGGAGGTTGCTGTCCCCCTTCCCCTCTCCCCTCTCCAGTACTCCCGTTCCCTCGTGCCGGGGCCTGGCCTCCCACCTGGAGCGGGCCCTTGGGCATTGGGTTGTTTTTCCTGGGTGCTCCTGCCAGGGGGGAGGGGGCTGGCTTTGCCTCGCCCCTCCCCACCCCCCCGTCGGCATGACGTATCTCCTTGCCATGGGCCCCTCGTCCCTACTTCCCATGGCGTTTTTCCAGCCCGTGCTCCTCAACGAATCTATTCGCCTCGGCAGGGGCTGTAAAGAAATATTCCTTGTGTTGGTATGTGACCCAGAGTTTTGCTGGGTACAGCATACCAAAACGTACTTTGTTCTTATAGAGAGCTGCTTTCGCTCTGTTGAACTCCGCCCGTCTCTTAGCTATGTCCGCTCCAAAATCCTCGTAGATTCTGATGGCGTGCCCGTCCCAATTGCAGGCTCTATTCTCCTTGGCCCAGCGCAGGATTGTCTCCCTATCCCGGTACCGGTGCAGTCTGGCTATAACTGCTCTCGGTTTTTCCCCTTCCTTGGGCTTCGGGCGCAGTGACCGATGAGCTCTGTCCATTTCCGGTGGGGTGGGAAAAGTTTCCCGCCCCACCAAGGAGCCCAGCATCGCAGCCACGAATGTTGTGGGATTTCTACCCTCTATCCCCTCTGGCAGGCCCACTATCTTAATGTTTTGCCTTCTCGAGTTGATCTCCTGGTCGTCTACCCTGCCCTTCAGGCTCCCCTGTGTTGCACTCAGTTTCGCCATTTCCCTCTCCAGGGACATGACCCGGTCGCTCACGTCAGTCGCTGCCTTCTCCAGCTCTTTAATGGTTGCCCCGTGGGCTTCCAGTATCTTCCCTTGGGCATCCACTTTCTCCTCCATTCTGGTCAGAGCCTGCTGCACCCCTGACATGGCCCTGGTCATTGCTGCCTGTGCTGCGGCCTCTGTGTCTGCTTTTAACTCTGCCTTGATTGCCTGCAGCTGCTCCCTCACCACCTCTGCAATGGCTTCCTTCCAATTCACGCCCCCCTCTAACCCCAGGGGAGAGGTTGCCCGCCCGTCCAGCCCTTTTGGATGCGGCGATACATTCTTCCCGCTGCTTCGCGTGTTGACTCGTTCGCCCAAGCTGGTTTGCCCTTTGCCCCGTCCACCTCCGGTGCCCCCTTTCTCTTGGGTCCCTTCTGGCATTTTTTTCTCCCCCTTCCCCTTCATCGTTTCTTCTCTCCTTGTTCTTCTTTTCCCCCTTTTCCGCACCCTATTTTAATTTTATTTATATATATATAAAAATATATGTATATATTTTTTTTTTTTTAAATGAAAAATTTATTTCCCCCCTTCTTTCCTTTACCCCTTTATTTCACCCCTTTTCTCTTTACCAGTTTTCTTTTGGGTTTTTATTTTAAAAAAAAGAACAGAAATATAAGTCTCTTTTTTCTTTTGTTTTCTCTCTCCACTCGCCCAGGAGAGAGAGAGAGAGTCCCCCTTTGTCCTTGCCACGTGGTGGTCACTGCAGTTGGGGGGAGGGGGAGGGGCGAGTGGGGCTGCTGGTTGGGGGGTTGGGGGGGGGGGGGGGTTTGTGTCCCCGCTGCTGGTTGGGGGGGGGGGGGGGGGTTGGTGTCCTCGCTGCTGGTTGGGGGGGGGGGGGGGGGGGGTTGGTGTCCTCGCTGCTGGTTGGGGGGGGGGGGGGGGAGTTGGTGTCCCCGCTGCTGATTGGGGGGGGGAAGGTGGTGTCCCGCTGCTGGTTTGGGGGGGGGAAGAGGGCCCGCCGCTACCGCACCGTTCCCGGCCCGCGTGGGGGGGGGGGGGGGGGGGGGGGGGGGGGAGAGGGGTTGGACCTGCCGCTGCTGGGCCTCCCTGTCGCCGTCGCTCCTCGCCTCCGCCTTCCGCCGCCGCCCGCTCCTCCTCAGCTGCCGCCCGCTCCTCCTCCGCTTCTCCTCCGCTTCTCCTCCGCTGCCGCCCGCCGCTGCCGCCCGCCGCTGCCGCCCGCCGCTGCCGCCCGCCGCTCCTCCGTTGTCGCCCGCTCCTCCGCCGTTGCCGCCCGCTCCTCCTCCGCCGTTGCCGCCCGCTCCTCCTCCGCCGTCCGGCCTGTCGGGGGGGTTCCTTCCTGGCGCTTGCGGGAGCCCCTCTCCCTGCGACCTCCTCGCTCGCCGCCCGGAAGTCGAGTCCTTATTTGGTTATTAAGGAGCGATGTTAGTGCATTATATTTGTTTAGATTATATTCATCTTGGCCGACAATTTGAAAACTTGTTTATTATATATTTTGTGATTGCAGTAACGAACAATGTTCTGAAGGAGCATTGCACGCACATGTCACGTTTATAGTTTCCTCTTACGATTCAAAAAATCCCTTTGAAAATTAAATAGGTTGTTTTGGAAAAAATATTCCAATTGATCAGTAGATGGTTTAGTTTAACTTGCAATTATCAGTTAAGTTTAAAATTGCCGCAACATATCTTTACATGTTTATTTGTCTTTATTGAAACCTGCCTGTTTTCTCTCTTCAATTGTATTCAAGCAGTTTCAAAAAACGGAGAGTTTTCTTTAAATCTCAAAACATGCCGTCGACTTTAAAAAATGCCGAAACGCCAAACCCTTTCACAAATTTGAAACGTTCACAGCAGGAAACAACCAAATCACATCACGGAGGAGCTGAAAATCGTTTCATGGAGACATAGCTCAATTATCCGAAAACTTCCAATCGAATCAAATATATCATTGCCGAAAAAGCCCAATATCGAATCCAGACAACCCGCTCATTGCCAAACAATTTAATGTTTAAATATACATAAATATGGAATAGAACATAGAATTTACAGTGCAGAAGGAGGCCATTCGGCCAATCGAGTCTGCTCAAACCCTTGGAAACAGCACCCCACTTAAGCCCCACACCTCCATCCTACCCCCATAACCCAGTCCGACCTTTTTTGGACATAAGAGCAGTTTAGCATGGCCAATCCACCTAACTTGCACAACTTTGGACTGTGGGAGAAACCGGAGTACCCGGAGGAAACCGACGCAGACACGGGAAGAACGTGCAGATTCCACACAGACAGTGGCCCAAGCCGGGAATTGAACCTGGGACCCAGGCGCTGTGAAGCTACAGTGCTAACCACTGTGCTAACGTGCTGCTCTATGAATGACAGCATCATCATTACTAATATACAGCACATGTTCAGTAAATCCATTTTGAATCTTGAAAGCATTAATTCTTTATTTTGTTATGTGCCAGATATATTTAAAAAGGTAATTTTTGCAGTCGATGGCAATATCTTCAACCATCAGATATTACTGAAATTAAGTATTGTGCCAATGCCAAATTGTATAACAGAGGTTCAGCATTTAAAGTAAACCGGTCACACAGTACTGAGCAGAAAAACAACAACACCTCAATAACCAGGGACTGAATCACAGAACTGTATCTTTTGTCAAAAACCAATGGAATAGGGCAGCGCGGTAGCATTGTGGATAGCACAATCGTTTCACAGCTCCTGGGTCCCAGGTTCGATTCCGGCTTGGGTCACTGTCTGGGTCACTGTCTGTGCGGAATCTGCACATCTTCCCCGCGTGTGCGTGGGTTTCCTCCAGGTGCTCCGGTTTCCTCCCACAGTCCAAAGATGTGCGGGTTAGGTGGGTTGGCCATGATAAATTGCCCTTAGTGTCCAAAATTTGCCCTTAATGTTGAGTAGGGTTACTGAGTTATGGGGATAGGGTGGAGGTGTTGACCTTGGGTAGGGGGTAGGGTGCTCTTTCCAAGAGCCGGTGTTGACTCGATGGGCCGAATGGCCTCCTTCTGCACTGTAAATTCTATGAATAATTAATACAATTTTCAGCAGAATCACATGTAAAATTACAACAAAAAACACAGTACAGAATCCGCCAAACAAGCATTTGAATGGACGACGGAATAGAGTAAAATACAAAAGAGACTCAAGTAAATCACTTGCAGAATAATTGTATGTTTCTTACCTGCAGTCACCGTCACCATAGTTCCTTGTCCCCAATGGCCCAACGTATTGCCATCCAATCCCACCGCTGGAGATGCACAGTAATAGATGGCGGTGTCTTCCGTCTCCAGGTTCTTCACGACCGCCAAGAAGATCTTGTTTGAAGTGTCCAATGACGAAATAAATCGATTATCAATTCCTGGCGCAGCGCTGCTGCTTGATGAACCATAGTGGTTCAGCAGCCACTCCAATCCCTGTCCAGGAACCTGCCGGACCCAGTGCATGTAATTGCTACCGGGATCGAAGCCGCTGGTTTTACAGGTTAGTGTCAGGGAGCCTCCGGGACGCCCGGTCTCTGCCTCTGGCTGAGTCAACACAACATCCGACTGGACACCTGTAAAAATATATCAAAAAGCCCGAGGATTAATGCTGGTGAAATGATTGGTGACTCTGGAACATTCCAGAGAGAGACTAACACTGAGACAGTAACAGTGAGAGACTTGGACAATAAGAACTACTCACGGGATAAGAAAGTCAGCAACAAACTGAGAGAAATGGCCCACCTCATCCTTCTGGCCATTTGGGGGAAATGGTTGTGTCAGGAACTCAGTGAACAAACCAGCTCCCGGACTGTTGGATTCGGGTCCCAGTGAGCGGCATTTAAATACCCGGCAGAAGGGGGCGGCTTTCCAGGCGCCGCCTGTTGATTCCCTGGTGGAGGCGGCGACTGGATCCACGTCCCACCTTCCACAGCGAAAAGAATTGATTCAGAGATTTATAGTAGGTTATTATTAAAACGGAGAGTTTATCTGAATCGGGGTATTTGTATGGCTGATTGTTTTCTAGGTGATGTTTCCAATGGTTCTAATGGTGAAATAACATTGAGCATCTGTTAATAAAAACGAATTCCATTGTAGGGGCTGGTTTAGCTCACTGGGCTAAATCGCTGGCTTTTAAAGCAGGCCGGCAGCACGGTTCGATTCTCGTACCAGCTTCTCCGGATAGGCGCCGGAATGTGGCTTTTCACAGTAACTTCATTGAAGCCTACTCGTGACAATAAGCGATTTTCATTTTCATTTCAATTTAGTCCTTTATTTCTACTCTCCAACAGAAAGTGAAGAACATGAACAGACTACATTATAATATGGAGGAGTAAACTGACTGCCAGTCTGCTTTGCCACAATTCCAGATCTTTATCCCATTACAACAATAAAGTGTCAATTAACAGCGGAATTGTGATCGATTTCTGGAACTAAATGCGGGGCATGAACAAAGTGCTGAACAAAGTCCCACATTTACATTGCGGGTGGCGATCACTGTACAATGTGGGTCTATAGACCAGACGAAACTCCTCATATGGTGCAACGATTTCCCTGGCATTTCCCGACCTGCCCCGGATCCTAACACAGTCCTCTGAACATTAGCGGTCGAAGAAGCCCACTTGCCTGATAATTAAGGAGTCAGTTGACAGAGAAACATGAAATTAATTTAACATTTGACAGAGAAGGTAATGAATCGGAATGGACACGGCCATCAGCAAATGTATCCTTCAGTACCCATATCATTGCCGATAATTTTTATGTCCACGGCTGTCTCACATTCACTGGTGTTGGGAATACAGGATACCAGGACTTTGCAGCATATTACACAATATCACAAGAATAAATCGTTTATCTTCCACTGAAGCAGGTCATGAACTGGTCATTTCTCCACTCATTGGCAGCAGAGGGGCTGTTAAATAATGGAAATCAGCACAAATTAAACTATACAGAATACGGGGCTAATCAGGTATAAGAGACTTCACCGTTTAAATAAGGTGAACATCTCGGAGAATATTTCAGGCATTCCGGTGAGTTCAAGGCAGTTTTATGATTTTCTTTCAAATTGACTTATTTTTCTACTGTTCAACTCATCTGATTAGGTTTGTGGATTGGCTCCATCAACACAACTCACTCTCACTTAATTAGGTTCTCAACAAACGGACTTTAACAACTAGTGTGACTTTAACTCGAATCTAATATAAATTGCATCGGGTCAGTTTACTATTTTCGGATCGGCTTTAAACTCAGAGTGAACAGAACATTCGCTGAATATATTTATTCAGATGGATCACCGTTTAAAACGTTTACTTCATGAAATATTTATGGTTTGAATGGATAAATCCAATTGTATCCATTCATATTCAGGGTAATCTGCCCCACACAGTATTGGACAGCAACCCAGCCGCCTGCAGTCAGGGAGGCTCGAATGTTCAATGTTGTTTACAGGAAGCATCTGGATATTTTTTCAGAGATCTGTTTGCTCAGTACTGACCGCTTGGCTGCAAGCCAACTTCAAACTCTTAACATTGTCAATGAGGACTATTTATAAACAAATCTACCCAGCAACAGTACTGGAGATAATTCTACGTTTTAAACTGTGAACCTATTTGACCTGTTCCCTTCGCTAAGGAAATGACTTTCCAGTTTTACTATGCCCCCTTAACATCTCATAACATTGTTAGCGGGGGAGAATCTCGAAGAAATCACTCAACGTTCAGGGTTCGTCCTCGCATTAAACAGTTTATTTCACCGATGGGGAGGTGATGTCTATTGAAGGCCCAGAGCCCCAGACCGTCTCTCCACCGAACAAAAGAAACACGAATTCTTGTACACTTTTCTAAACAGCGGCACAGCACATTCCGGTTGGATCTTGATTGTAGATTACATACATTAGTTGTATATACAATTAAATTTGATATTACATAAAGTGAGTTGGTACCTTACCAGCCCCTGACATCATGCTGAAGTTATTCATACTAACTCATGCTAACTCAAGGGCCTTGATCGTCACCAGGTGTTCGTTTGTGTCGTATAAAGCTTCGCCTGTATGGGTGGAATACATCTGTTATACAGGTGATGTAGTTTCATATTTTACAACATTTTCATATCTATTTTCCTTATGGTTGCGCACCTGATTCTGCTGCGCTTGAATCCGACCTTGATGGGCTTGTGTCTGTATAGTAAGCCACCTTAATATAACCCATATCCTCTCCCCAACTATCTCAAATTCCTGAAGCTACTGCAAAGCTTGTTCCACTTGCAGTTACCTGCAAAGCAAAACACAAAGCATCCATTCTGCTTGGGATAGAGTTGGTTAACTAATCTGACAATCCAAAACATAAGGTTTGTAATTTCCAATAAAAAATAGATCTTCAGCTGATAACTAGCAAGGGTCCATTTTCTGCCGGTTTGGAAAGGGATGTAATATGAGTTCTCCACCAGACGTCATTTTGTCAACACCATTCTTTTGCTTGAAGCAAGAAACGTGACCGTTCGCCTATTTTATTTAATCTTCTGTCCTTTATACTCTTTCTGCAATCTCAGAATTATTCTTTCTGCATGGTGCCAGTTGTGACAGGGAAGTTTTAACCCTGAACTAATCCAACACCGGATTGGATTTAACCTATCGTAACTTCCAATGAACCTTATCAAATTAACATAATCTTATTTTATGTGCATAAATTTCCATCATGATTAAAATTCCTCATGTTTATCAAACATACCCTGGAATCATCCGTAGATGTGGATTATATGTTGAGAAATTTTGAAAATGAAGATTTGCTAATTACACATCAGTTTGTTGGCTGTTTGACTCAAACCACTCAAACTATGATCTCGAAACCATAATATCATACAACACACAAATACCACCACACTCACAGAGGAACCTAGCACTTGAGTGCTTTGCTCAAAATTAATCAGGTAAACGTCCTTTTACATAGATACATAGGTACATAGAAGATAGGAGCAGGATGAGGCCTTTTGGCTCTTCGAGCCTCCTCCGCCGTTTATCTTGATCAAGGCTGCTCATCCAACTCAATAGCCTAATTCTGCTTTCTCCCCATCACCTTTTATCCCATTCGGCACAAGTGCTATATCTAGCCGCCACTTGAATATAATCAATGTTTTAGCACAACAACTTCCTGTGGTAATAAATTACATAGGCTCACCACTCTTTGGGTGAAGAAATATCTCCTCATCTCTGTCCGAAATGGTTTAGCCTGAATCCTCAGATTGTGATCCCTGGTTCTGTATACACCCATCATTGGGAACATCTTCCCTGCATCTACCCTTTCTAGTCCTGTTAGAATTTTATAAGTCTATGCCGTGGCCCCTCATTCTTCTGAACTCCAGCAAGAACAATCCTAACCTAGTCAATCGCTCCTCATATGACAGTTCCGCCATCCCTGGAATCCATCTGAATAACATTCGCTGTTCTCCCTCGAGAGAAGGAACATCCTTCCTCAGAAAAGGAAACCAAACGGTGCACAATATTCCAGGTCTGGCCTCGCCGAAGCCCTGTATAATTGCAGCAACACATCCTTGCCCCTGTATTCGAAACGTCTCGCAATGAAGGCCAACGTGCCATTCGCCTTCTTTACTGCCTGCTGCACCTGCATGCTTGCCTTCTGCGACTGGTACACAAGGACACCCAGTTCCCTCTGCACACTCCTCTCTCTCAATTTGCAAACGTTCAGGTGGTAATCGCCTTCTTGTTTTTGCATCCAAAGTGAATAACCTCACACATATCCAAATAATTCTGCATCTGCCATTGATGTACCCACTCATCCAACCTGTCCAGATCATGCTGTAGGATGCCTGCATCCTCGTCACAGTTTACTCTCCCACCCAACGTGGTATCAGCTACACATTTTGAGATGTTACATTTTGTTACCTCATCCAAAACATTAATGTATATTGTGAATAGCTGGGTCCCAGCACCAATCCCTGTGGCAACCCACTAGTTACTGCCTGCCAATTTAAAAAGTACCCATTAATTCCTACATTTGTTTCCTCTCTGCCAACCAGTTTTCTATCCACCTCAATGCACATCCCCCAATTCCATGCGTTTTAAACTTGCACAATAATCTCTTATGCGGGACTTGGCCAAATGCTTTCTGAAAGTCCAAATGCGCCACATCGACTGGCTCCCCCTTGTGATCTGTAGTTCTTGTTCTATACTTCCAAATTATAAACTCAAGTTTACTTCCCAGAAGATAGATCTTAGCAGGGATGCATGAACATCCACATGCCAAACATACACATTCTCACAGCTCGAAATATTACAGTTAACATTTAACTTTCTCTCAGGCTACAGCTTCCTAAAGAGACAGCAATTTCACAATCGCTTCATTAAAATACTCAACAAGATCTTCCGTTCGCCTTCATCAGAACACTTTTATTTATTTTATTCCATTTAAGTCAATTTTCAATGATTGATTTTGTAGACATTAGCTATTCTTAGAGACATATATTTCTTTTTTGCACAATTTAAAACAGATCAAGTGTCTCCTGAAATAGTTAGTTTTCCTACAAAACCTAAAGGGGCGGAGAGTGGGCGGGGAAACTCCGAACGCCATTGCGTCCCTGCACATAATCTAAACATTTATTTTGTTCTTTCCTCTAATTTTTACTCAAATTTCTTTCTTGTCCTTTAAGCTGGTTTGAATTCCAAATGTTCGCTACTTAAATCAGTGTGGAAAGAATCTTACTAGTTTTTAAAAACTCAAATGAATTGGATTACTGCCGAGTTTAACTCGGAGGAACTGGGCTGGGCGGCTTGAATGCCTTAATCTCAAACTGAAATCCGATCTTGCAAATCTGAAACAATCTGAATTTCTTTTTAGACAGGAACCAATTTGTTACATGTAACATTAATCTTCTATTTACTTTACTCCCTTTCTTTTTTGTTTTGGGAGGGGGTCAGCTGCAGTGTCCAGGAACGCGGTTAGGGCGAGCCGTCATCCCTAAATATTTCTGGAAAGGGTTATTGAGCTTTCAAGCCCTTTCTACTGTGCAGCGCTGTAATAGAACATAGTCAATCGCTCCTCATATGACAGTTCCGCCATCCCTGGAATCAATCCGGATAACATTCGCTGGAGAAAGAACATCCTCCCTCAGAAAAGGAAACCTATTCAACGCTCCCATGGCGAGCGTACGGACCAACAATACCAACTCCCAATACTTCCAGCTGCACAGGGGCACCAGACAAGGATGCCCACTGCCCCCGCTGCTGTTCGCACTAGCAATCGAACCACTCACAATCGTGCTCAGGGCAGCAAAAAATTGGAGGGGGATCCGAAGGGGAGGCAGAGAGCACAGAGTCTCACTCTATGCAGATGACCTGCTCCTCTACATCTTGGACCGCCAGAGCAGCATGGACGGAATCATTGCACTCCTGAAAGAGTTTGGAGCCTTCTCGGGCTACAAACTCAACATGAGCAAAAGCAAGATCTTCCCAGTACACCCGCAAGGCGGGGGGGGGGGGGGGGGGGAGGAGCAGCACTAATGGGGCTGCCGTTCAAACAAGCCCGACACAAATTCCGCGACCTGGGGATCCAAATAGCCCATGACTGGAAAGGGATCCACAAATGGAACCTCACCAGCCTGACGGAGGAAGTAAAAAAGGACCTGCAAAGATGGACCACACTCCCACTCTCCCTCGCGGAGAGAGTCCAGATGATCAAAATGAACGTACTGCCCAGGTTCCTCTTCCTGTTTAGATCCATTCCGATCTACATCCCCAAGGCCTTCTTCATAGCGCTGGACAAACTTATCATGGCGTTCGTATGGGGGGGTGGGGGGGGGGGGGGTAAAAATGCTAGGATCCCAAAGAAGGTCCTACAAAAAACAAAATCCAGGGTGGGGGGGGGGGGGGGGGGGGCTAGCCCTCCAAAATCTACAATTCTACCACTGGGCGGCAACAGCCGAGCGAGTAAGGGGATGGATCCAGGAGCCAAAGGCCGAGTGGGTGCGTGCGGAGGAGGCCTCCTGCATGGGGAAGCAAGAAACCATTTCTGTATTATTTTGAATGTTGAATCGTGTATAGGTTGCTTCTCTTTAAGTCCTTTTGCTAGCTGAACTTATTAGAGAATAATATTTAAGCTTCTAATTGTAATCAAATAGAAGCAATAAAAGATTCTTGTTTGCATCCAAGAAGTTTTAACTCAAATTTCTACTGAGTTTTAGTGTCGCAAGACCTCACTAATTCCGCATGGTAGATCTCAACAACATGTCTTAGATTCCTCTCCATCACCCCATCAAACTCAGGGGAATTAGCATCATCGGTAATGCCAAGAGGAAAGTACTTGTTGCAATTTTTGAAGGATGGTGCCCTGCATTGTATACAATCTCACACTGATCACCGGATTGTTAAAACTCCTCACAGTCCCAAAGGAATAGGTTCACTTGAACTTCTCCAAAATTGTGGACTTAACTGCAATAACAGTCAAGTTGGTTAGTGTGAGGAAAAATGTCCATCTTATCGGGCTGGAAGTTACATAGAATTTACAGTGCAGAAGGAGGCCATTCGGCCCATCGAGTCTGCACCGGCTCTTGGAAAGAGCACCCAACCAAATGTCAACACCTCCACACTATTCCCATAACCCAGTAACCACACCCATCACTAAGGGCAATTTTGGAACTAAGGGCAATTTATCATGGCCAATCCACCTAACCTGCACATCTTTGGACTGTGGGAGGAAACCGGAGGACCCGGAGGAAACCCACGCACACACGGGGAGAACGTGCAGACTCCACACAGACAGTGACAGAAGCTGGAATCGAACCTGGGACCCTGGAGCTGTGAAGCATTTGTGCTATCCACAATGCTACCGTGCTGCCCAAACAGTGTCCCTTTGTGAGTGTGTGGGTGCTTCTGTGTGTCTGTGAGTGTGTGTGGGGTGCTTATGTGCATAAGTGTGATGGGAAACCTGAAAACGACAGAATTGCAGTTGGATCAAACTCAGAACTTCAAGGCCGTGAGGCAGCAGTCCTAACCACTGCACTACCGTGCCACCTTTGTATGGTCACAGTATTAACCTTCCCCCTAACCTGTCCTCGTTATTGCAATGAAAAACAATTCTTGTTCTAGTGGTGGCATTTCATGTCTGCCAGTTATTCCTTGAAGTAAGTCCTTGAATTATTGGTGGATTGGTTCATCATGTTGCCACATTTCAGTAACAAATGTTGAAATGTTTGCTACACACCACAGGGTCTCATCTGTTTAAAGCCACAAACAGAAATTCCAGTTTTCTCCTGCAGTTTGAGACAAATCTGCTTTCAAAATTATGCAGCGTGTCAGCCAATGCGGGAGATCCGGGACCAACCCCACCTCTCGTTCACTCCGATTGGTTGGTGTACCAGCCGCCAGCCGGATGCATGCACAGGGAGCAAGAGCCTCGGATTTGCTCCGCCTCCCATTCACTCTGATTGATTGGAGGACCAGCCGCTCTCGTTCGGTCCTCCAGCTACCTCCCATCTTCCTATTGGTCCGAACCTGCCGTCATCAGACACCGGGCATTGTAAGCTGGAGCAAACTCTTCACAATCATGTGGAGATGCCGCCGTTGGACTGGGGTGAGCACAGTAAGAAATATTACAGCGCTCCAAAAGCTAGTCATTTGAAACAAACCTGTTGGACTTTAATCTGGTGTTGTAAGACTTCTTACTCTGTTCACAATCAATGTCAGCTCCCTGATTTGCAGCTATGGAGCTTCTCCCTCCCTCCTGGGAACAAGCCCAGGTTAACGGGCACCATCCTGCTTCACACACTGGAGGGTGGTTCACATCAGAGGATGGGGGAGGGGGATAATAAATAAGAGCTTACACTTTGCACTCAAATCAATGAGGAGGAGGCCCCAAACTCCCAATTCAGACCCATTGATTTTTTTTTGCAGTCTGTAGGCAGGATCTGGAGAACCGAACCCAGACAGAGAAGAGGGAGGGTGCTCCAGTTTTCTCCACTGTCCAAAGATGTTCCGGTTAGGTGGATTGGCTATGCTAAATTGCCTCTTAGTGTCCAAAAAAAGGTTGGTGGGTTACGGGGATAGGGTGGAGGCATGGACTGAAACGGGTGCTCTTCCCAAGGGCCGGTGCAGGCTCGATGGGCCGAATGTCCTCCTTCTGCACTGTATACTCTATGGTTCTGTTGGATTTTCTCTCTGACAGTCTGATTCGATGGGTCTGTCTGGTGGTATTTCCCTGGTACTGTCCATTTGTTTGGGTATTTTAGGGAGCCGGTAGAACTTCCTTGGATCCAACTGTTGTTTTTGGTTAATGTGTCTGGAGTCTTTGAGTTCTTCCAGTCTGTCTCCAATTCTCCTTCCTGTCGCGGGTGTATGGGTGTCGGTAGCTTGGTGTTGTGATTTGCATTGTTCTGTTCTCTGTCTGTCTCCAGCAGGTATTGTTGTCTCTCGATAATGACTGTGTTGCTACCCTTGTCTTCTGGTCTTGTGAACATATTTCATTACTGTGACAGGGCAGAGACCTGTTTGAAAGATTCAAACATGGGAGTTCTGGGAAAGAAAGGCAAGGATTTGGGAGGTGACAACAAGTTCAAATAGTTTGGAGAGGAGATGGAGGTTGAAGATGGGGCAGTAATTTGTAAGGATGGCAGGGTCAAGGCTTTGTTTTATTAAGGAGGGGGTGATGATGGCAGATTTGAAGGACAGAGGGACAGTACCTGAAGGGAGAGAAATGTTGACAATATCCATGGACACAGGGTAGTTGGCTGATCAGTAGCTCAGTGGGAATAGGGTCGATGGGGCAGGAGCTGGGTCTCATGGACAAGTTGAGGTCTGAGAGGACATGAGGGGAGATGGGAGAGAAAGTAGAGAAAGATGTGGGTTCAGGGCTCGGGAAAGGATGAAATTTCGAGACAGTTTGGTCCCGTGCGCTCGTGGAAGGGAGGGAAGCAGCAGAGGCAGCTGATACGATTTACTCAATCTCAGTCACAAAGAACCTCCACAAGCTCCTCACACTTCTGTTGGAGGTGAGGATGGAAGAGACAGGGGAGAGCGAGAGAACTTCGAAAGGAACTAACTTCTGTCAGAGATGTTAAAAAGTTTCAACACTGCGTGTTTAACACAAATCTAATTAACTTGACTTTTCCACAGAATATTAGCCCCTGTAAATGGGCTGGAGTTTGTTATCAGCAGAAAGAGACCTAAATGAACATGGTTCAGCCCTGAATGTGAGTAACATCAAAATCATTTCACTGTGATTACTTGTGGCCTCGTTGGTGTCTCAGCAGGTGGTATGAAGTAGTGAATCCCTTCCCACAGACGGAGCAGGTGAACGGTCTTTCCCCAGTGTGAATCGCTGATGGTTCTGAAGGGCAGATAACTGAGTGAATCCCTTCCTACACTTGGAGCAGGTGAATGGTCTCTCCCCAGTGTGAATTCGCTGATGAACAGTGAGCTGAAATGATCTTCTGAACCCAGTCCCACAGTGAGAGCAGCTAAACGGTCTGTAGTCAGTGTGAACACGTTGATGGCTCATCAGTTCTCCAGAACTTTTATAGCACTTCCCGCAGTCTGGACATTGAAACGGTCTCTCATCAGTGTGAACTTGTTGGTGTCTCAGCAGGTTGGCTGAAACAGTAAATTTCTTCCCATACACTGAGCAGGTGAATGGTCTCTCCCTGGAGTGAACTCGCTGATATGTGGACAGAGCGGATGACTGAGTGAATCCGTTCCCACACTCTGAGCAGGTGAATGGTCTCTCCCCAGTGTGAATTCGCTGGTGTCTGGACAGAGCGGATGACTGAGTGAATCCCATCCCACACTTGGAGCAGGTGAATGGTCTCTCCCCAGTGTGAATGCGTCGATGAGTTTCCAGATGGGATGGGGAAGTGAATCCTTTCCCACAGTCCGCACATTTCCACGGTTTCTCCTCAGTGTGACTGCATTTGTGGCTTGTGAGGCCTGATGACTGACTAAATCCCCGTCCACACACACAACACGTGTACGGTTTCTTCCCACTGTGAACGATGCCTTTTCCTTCCATGTTCAAAATCCGCTGATGTTCAGGGTATGATAAATTGAGGATTCTGTCAGATCCTGATGTGATGCTTGGTATGAGTTTCTTGATTTTGAAGCCTCCCCTTCGACCACCCTGTGAAATGGATTCAAAACAGAAAATAGGGAGTGAGAGAGAACCCACAAAACACAAAGGCAGGTTGTGATATTGAGCTGAATTAATCTGGTCATTTGTGGGGCCGGCACTGGGAAAAAGTGACCATGAAAACTGCTGGAGTGTCACAAAAACCCAACTGGCCTCTTTGGGAGACGAGAGAAAGAGGTGAAGAGGGATTTTGTATATCTACAAGTCATATTGAAGAGAGTAGATGGCAAAGCAAATTCGACCTTGGACTTCATAAACAGTAATACTGACACACAAACTATGCTTCTGGTGGCACAGTGATTAGCACTGCTGCCTCAAAGCGCCAGGGACCCGGGTTCAATTCCGGCCTTGGTGACTGTCTCTGTGGAGTTTGCACTTTGTCCCCGTGCCTGCGTGAATTTCCAACCGGTGCTCAGGATTCCTCCAACAGACCAAAAAAGAGCACGTTGGTTGGATTGGCCTTGATAAATTGCCCATTAGTGTCCACGGATGTGCAGGTCAGGTGGGCCTTTGGGGTTACAGGGACAGGGTAGGGGAGTGGGCCTAGGCAGGGTGCCCTTTCAGAGAATCAGTTCAGATTTGATGGGCCGAATGGCCTCCTTCTGCACTGTAGGAATTCTATGGTTCTAATTCTATTCTATGAATCTTTATAAAACTCTGGCCACCACTCTTCAGGAAGGATGTGAAGGTTCTTGGAGACGGTGCAGAGGAGATTTACCAGAATGGATCCAGCAAAGGAGGTTGAGGGAAGATTTGATTCAGGGACACAAGATTATGCCAGATTTCCATCAGGTGGACAGAGAAACTCTGTTTCCATTCACTGATCGTACAAGCAGCCGGGACACAGATTTAAATTTTTGGGTAAAACCTGGATTGAACTATATAAGATCCTGATGGGTCATGACAGGGTGGATGTGGAGAGGTTGTTTCCTCTTGTGGGAACAAGTGGGTCACTGTTGCAAAATAAGGGGTGACTCATTTCAGATGGGGATAAAGATTTTTTTTTCTCTTCAGGGTTGTAAAAAAGAGGATGGCACAGTGGTTAGCACTGCTGCATCACAGCACCAGGGACCCAGGTTCACACCCGACCCTGGATGACGGTGTGGAGTTTGCACTTTCTCCCTGTGTCTGTGTGGGTTTCCTCCGGGTACTCCGATTTCCTCATACATTTCAAAGATTTTCAGGTTAGGTGTTGAATTCATTTCATTTTTTTTCTCATTTTCAATTGCCCTTTCATCTCCAAGGATGTGCACATTGGGTGGGATATGTGGATGGGGTAGGGTGGGTGGGTGGCGTGTTTTTTCGGAGGATTGGTGCTGACTTGGGCTCCTTCTGCACCGTCGGGATTCTGTGACTTTGAACTTGCATCCTTAAAATGCAGTGGAAGTCAAGTCTTTGAATATTTTAAAGGCAGAGATGGATAGATTCTTCATAAGCAAGGGGGTGAAAGGTTATCGGGATTAGCAGGGATGTGGAGTTGAGGTTAAAACTATTGTATGATGGAGCAGGTTCGAGGGGCCGACTCCTAGTTTATATTAAGAAGCAGCCTCGAGGGACCGACTCCTAGTTTGTGTGTAAGGAGCAGGCTCGAGGGGCCGGCTCCTAGTTTGTATGTAAGGAGCAGGCTCGAGGGACCGATTCCTAGTTTGTGTGTAAGGAGCAGGCTCGAGGGGCCGACTCCTAGTTTGTATGTAAGGAGCAGGCTCGAGGGGCCGACTCCCAGTTTGTGTGTAAGGAGCAGGCTCGAGGGACCGATTCCTAGTTTGTGTGTAAGGAGCAGGCTCGAGGGACCGACTCCTAGTTTGTGTGTAAGGAGCAGGCTCGAGGGGCCGACTCCTAGTTTGTATGTAAGGAGCCGGCTCGAGGGGCGACTCCTAGTTTGTATGTAAGGAGCCGGCTCGAGGGGCGACTCCTAGTTTGTATGTAAGGAGCCGGCTCGAGGGGCGACTCCTAGTTTGTATGTAAGGAGCCGGCTCGAGGGGCGACTCCTAGTTTGTATGTAAGGAGCAGGCTCGAGGGGCCGACTCCTAGTTTGTATGTAAGGAGCCGGCTCGAGGGGCGACTCCTAGTTTGTATGTAAGGAGCCGGCTCGAGGGGCGACTCCTAGTTTGTATGTAAGGAGCCGGCTCGAGGGGCGACTCCTAGTTTGTATGTAAGGAGCCGGCTCGAGGGGCGACTCCTAGTTTGTGTGTCAGGAGCAGGCTCGAGGGGCCGACTCCTAGTTTGTGTGCAATGAGCAGGCTCGAGGGGCCGACTCCTAGTTTGTGTGCAATGAGCAGGCTCGAGGGACCGACTCCTAGTTTGTATGTAAGGAGCAGGCTCGAGGGACCGACTCCCAGTTTGTCTGTAAGGAGCAGGCTCGAGGGGCCGACTCCTAGTTTGTGTGTCAGGAGCGGGCTCGATGGGCCGAATGGCCTGCTCCTAGTTTGTATGTAAGCATGCAGGTAAAGCAAGCGGTAAAGAAGGCAAATGGTATGTTGACCTTCATAGCAAGAGGGTTTGAGTTGAGGAGCAGGAATGTCTTGCTGCCATTATACAGGGCCTTGGTGAGGCCACAGCTGGAATATTGTGTGCAGTATTAGTCTCCTTATCTGAGGAAAGATGATCGAACTAAAGAGGAATTGCAGCAAAGTTTTGCCAGACTGATTCCTGTAATGGGAGAGTCTGATGTATGAGAGATTGAATCGGTCAGGATTGTATTCACTGGAGTTCAGAAGAATGAGGGGGGATCTCATAGAAACCTATAAAATGTGGTCTGCTTGATGGCGCAGTGGTTAGCACTGTTGACTCACGTCGCCAAGGTTCGATCCCGGCTCCGGGTCACTATCCGTGTAGAGTTTGCGCATTCACCCTGTGTCTGTTTGGGTCTCACCCCCGCAACCCAAAGACATGCAGGGTAGCTAGATTGGCCACGCTAAAATTACCCCTTAATTGGGAAAAGAAATTATGCACTCTAAATTCATATTAAAAAAAGGAATCCTCTAAAATTCTAACAGGGCGTGACAGAGTAGATTCAGCAAGGATATTCCCCATGGTGGGTGTGTCCAGAAACTGGGGTCACAGTCTGAGGATACGTGATAGCACGGGCAGCACAAGTGGCTAGCACTGGCTTCACAGCGCCAGGGTCGCAGGTTCGATTCCCCGTTGAGTCACTGTCTGTGCGGAGTCTGCACGTTCTCCCTGTGTCTGCGTGGGTTTCCCCCGGATGCCCCGACTTCCTCCCACAGTCCAAAGATGTGCAGGTTAGGTAGATTTGCCTTGCTAAATTTCCCTTAGTGACCAATAAAGGTTAGGAAGGGTTATTGGGTAACGGGGATAGGGTGGAAGTTAGGATTTAAGTGGGTCGGTGCAGACTCGATGGGCCGAATTGCTTCCTTCTGCACTGTATGTTCCGTGTTTTATGACAAATTATTTAGGGCAAAGGTGAGGAGAAATTTCTTCACCCAGATAGTGGTGAGCCTGTGGAATTCGTTGCCACAGGAAGAATTGAGACCAAAACATTTCATGTTTCCAAGAAGTAATTAGATACAGCACTTAGGGTGAAGGGGATCAAAGGATATGGGGGAAAGCGGGATTAGGCTATTGAGCCTAATCAGCTCTGATTGTAATGAATGGTGGAGCAGGCCCAAAAGGGCCAAATGGCCTCCTGCTTCTATTTACTACGTTGTTCTGTATCTATGCATGTACATGGTCCAGGAGGTACGAGGAAGAATGTTTTTACACAGCCAGTGCCAAATGACTTTAAACTTGCTGCCTCACACCACTGTGACAGCACCTTCACTACACAGTCTGCAGCAACTGACCAAACATCACCTTCCCAGTTATTCCTGAAGGCACCGCCTTCCCAACCTGGCCCCTTGCCTGAGGTGTGGTGATCCTCAGGTCACCACCGCCGGTCAGCTCTCTCTCCCGGGACCAGGCCCTGCGTCACATCCGCCAGCTTGGGGAAGCAGAGCGCATGCGCTGGTGTCTTGGTGAAGCAACAGCTGGTGGGCGGAACCTGAAGGTTTCTGTTCCCAGCTGGGTCCTAGTGCCCGCTAAGTTTTAAAAGAAAAACAGGTTTGTAAAAAAATTCACCCACTCCCAGGCTGAAGCTGATGGATGTTTGTTACCTGGAGGTGCCTCTGGATTACGTAGACATTCAGTGTGAGAGGCTGCAGCCTCTGTATAGCAACCTGAAGGGAGTTATACAGCGTTTGATTACATTTCGTGGTCCTTTCCAGTTCAATATCAGGATGTTTGTGTGATATTTTTTCACCATTAGGGTGATATTTCTTTATTTAAAATACATTTCAGCAGCAGGCTTACTGGTGATTTCTAACGGATAGAACATTATTTATTATCACACTATTTCCCTGGATGTTTGAACATCTCAGTCTCTTTCACACTCACTGACACATACAGGAAATTAGGTACAGATCAAGTTGATGGTGTAATGATGAAAATGGAATGTGGACTGCAATCTTTATATTACTGCAGGTCTGTTGTCTTCTTGTTTAACTGATCCTTTAGTTGGAGTGAAGCGTTTTTAGAAATAAATAATTGCCATGAGGCTCTGAAGCTTCTTGTAGATGAATAGCGAGGAGGTTGGTTCTCAGGTGGACTTGGAAGCTGGAATAAGGTCAGTCCTGTGGCTGCACTGGGAGACATTCAGCTCTGCTGGTTCAGCTGGTTCCTGGTGCTTCAGATGCTTCTTACACACACATTTGCATTGTTCAGGGGTTATTACACTTCATGCCTGACAATTAACTGCAGGGTTAAAAGTGTGAAACCCTGAACACCCCAATACAATAGCAGTTTACGATGCTCACTCATGCTTATCTCTGTCCCAATTCGAGCTCATTCTCCTGTGTTCAATATGGCACTTGGAGACCAGCAGTCCAGAGATTTCATATTCCTCAAATGCTGGTTCATCCTGACACAACGAGACATTTAAACTTCACAGATGACCGCAAAGTTCCCTTAATCAGGTCCGTGTTTAATTAAATATTGGTCACAGATTCGAATATCGCCCTCAGTTTAATGTCCATAATAACATGTTAAGTTGCAGCCACCTTGACAGAGTTTGTGGACCTTACAGTCTATAATATCTAATATGCTTGTGCTCAATGTGACATCCTGAATCTACTCTTGGTTCTGGTTAAAACAGTGATTTGTAGCTGGCTGAGGCTCTTGGAGGTGGGTGGTTACTCTGGCTGCCTACCGCTGTTCCGTGGTCTTGTCTATTCCCAGTGGCACTGCAGAGGGAGCATGTGGAATCCACCGGAATGCTTGACACCTTCCACAACCAGTGGATTCCTGAGTGGACAGAGAGTTTCAGAGACACTGGGAACAATATTCTGGTTCAGTTAGGAAGGTTCCCAAAACTTTTGTTGGGGCTTCTAGCTGATTTTGGTCTTTTATTTTGACTGGACCACATGCTTGGGGAAAGCAAGAGAGGAAAGAAGGTTCGATAGAAACTAGAATGATCTGTTGTGAATTTATATCCTATTCTTACAGTGATCATTTTTGTAAACTTCTTTTTCAAGCATTTGAACAGGAGGATTGGCAGCTGGGCAACTCGAAACAAATATAACATCAAGATCTGACAGTCACTCAATTCATTAGGATCTAAATATCACAAACTGTCAATGTGTTTGTCTGTTCTGTCAGTGCGCAAAGATTTCAAACATCAATGTGACTGGAAAAGCATCGAGACACACACACACCGGAGTGGGAGTGTTCCAGTGAACTGACTGTGGAAAGAGCTTTAACCAGTCACACAGCGTGAAAAACATCACAATATTCACAGCGAGGGGATAATGTACACACGTTCTGTGTGTTGACGAGGATTCGACTGATCATCCAATCTGGAGAGACACAAGGACACCAGCACAATGGAGAAACCGTGGACATGTGGGGACTGTGAGAAGAGATTCAGATCCCTGTCTGTGCTGGAACTTCATCAACGTAGTCGCACTGGGGAGGGGCTATTCATCTTGTCAGAGTGCGGTCAGGGATTCACTCAGTTATCTAACTTACACAAACACCAGAGAACTCACACCGACGAGAAACTGTTCATCTGCTCCATTTGTGGGAAGGGATTCTGTCAACTAACTGACCTCACTTCACACCAACTTATTCACTCTGACTTAAGACCTTTTAAATGCTCCAGCTGGGAAAAGAGCTTTAAAAGTAACACGTTTTTGCTGACTCACCAGCAAATTCACAGTGGTGAGAGGCCATTCACCTGCTCCGTGTGTGGGAAAAGATCCACTCAGTCATCCACCCTGCTGAATCACCAGTGGGTTCACACTGGGAAGCACCATTCACCTGTTTCATGTGTGAGAAGGGATTGACGCAGTTATCCCATTTTCAGAGGTGGTGTTCTATAGGGGAGGTGGTAGCGTAGTGGTATAGTCACTGGACTAGTAATCTAGACACCCAGGATGATGATCTGGGGATCTGGGTTCGAAGATGGTTGGGCCCAGGACAGTAACCTGGGGAACTCCTGCAGTGATATCCTGGAGCTGAGATGGTTGGCCTCCAACCACCACAACCATCTTCCTTGTGCCTGATATGACTCCAACGAGCGGAGAGTTCCCCTTTATTCCCATGGAATCCAGTTTAGCTAGGGCTCCTTGATGCCTTATTCGGTCAAATACTGCCTTGATGTCAAGGGCAGTTATTCTCACCTTTCGCATTCAACTCTTATGTCCAAGGTTGTAACGAGGAGCTGAGTGACTCCAGTGGAACCCAAACTGAGCGTCCGTGAGAAGGTTATTGCTCAGGACGTGCTGCTTGATAGCACTGTGGATGACTCATTTCTCTATGTCTTAACTTGTCGAAGGTTAACCCTTCCTCATCACACCCTGGGCTCGCGAGCTACATAAAGTTTTGTCCACGAAACATACTGATATTCACATTCTCTTGATACATAGATTATCATAGAATTTACAGGGCAGAAGGAGGCCATTCGGCCCATCGAATCTGCACCGGCTCTTGACAAGAGCGCCCTACCCAAGGTCAACACATCCACCCGATCCCCATAACCCAGTAACCCCACACAACACTCAGGACAATTTTGGACACTAAGGGCAATTTATCATGGTCAATCCACGTAACCTGCACATCTTTGGATTGTGGGAGGAAACCGGAGAACCCGAAGGAAACGCACGCACACACAGGGAGGATGTGCAGACTCCACACAGACAGTGACCCTAGTCGGAATCGAAGCTGAGACTCTGGAGCTGTGAAGCAATTATGCTATCCACAATGTTACCGTACTGCCATACAATTGGCTCCATGGCCGCAATCCACCTTATCTCTTTAATCTCCTTGATGCCTGTTGCCTCCAGGATATTGGTGTTGATTTAAATCTCCTCAAGCCAGCATGTGTCCGAATGTGCACACTATCGTGGTGTTTCTTTCTTGCGGGAATACAATCTATTTATAAATATCTGAAAGAACATTAAAACATTTCAAAATAGCCATCACGCAATGTGCGATAATGTGCATGTTTTCTACCGACATTAAGTTGCACTCTCAGGTACTTCTGTACATTCAAACGAACATTACAGTCATTTCAAAATGGTCATTACAAAAAGTGCAATTGCATTTCATTGTGTAATAGAGCAAGTTCAACTCTGAGTTGCTTCAAATCTATGCAATATTGGAGCCTTTGATAGAAGAACGTCCAATGTACAGACTCAATGTTGGCCTATGCGCACTCGACATAGCAAGATCAATATGAGTTGTTTGTTTTAGGTGCTATCACTAAATAAATAATTGTACAATTGCAATGCGTCTAATATTCACTGTACATAGAACAGTACAGCACAGAACAGGCCCTTCGGCCCTCGATGTTGTGCCGAGCCATGATCACCCTACTCAAACCCACGTAACCACCCTATACCCGTAACCCAATAACCCCCCCTTAACCTTACTTTATTAGGACACTACGGGCAATTTATCATGGCCAATCCACCTAACCCGCACATCTTTGGACTGTGGGAGGAAACCGGAGCACACGGAGGAAACCCACGCACACACGGGGAGGACGTGCAGACTCCGCACAGACAGTGACCCAGCCGGGAACCGAACCTGGGACCCTGTAGCTGTGAAGCATTTATGCTAACCACCATGCTACCGTGGTGCCCACAGTTCCTACAGCCCAAGCAGTGTGTACAATTCCCCTTTCCTCGATCCATTAAAGCTGAGAGACCTGACGCAGCGACCTCCCGGTTTGCATTTCTCGGACGTGTGCCTCAATAATTAATGCATCCCTCAGCACGTAGTCCTTGCTTTGGGATGTACCAGAGAAGCTGGTTCAATTCCTCCCTTGGGTGACTGTCTGTTTGGAGTTTTCATGTTCTCCCTGTATATATGTAGGTTTCCTCCGAGTGTTTTTGTTTCCTCCCACAATCAGGAAGATGTGCAGGTTTGGTGGATTAAACATGCTAAATTGCCCTATATTGGATAGGGTGGTGGAGTGGGACTCGGTAAGGTTCTCTTCACGGTGGTTGGTGCAGGCTCTGTCTGCCGAATGGCATCCTTGTGCAGCAGAAATTCTATGATAATAAAAGAACAATATATACTCCCGGGCAATCAGCTGGTGCTCTGACGTATTGAGGTTTTGGTGTTTCCTTGTCAACCGCTGGAGATTATCCATATTTAGCTGATGGTAAGTACTGTACAATGTAAGGCCCAGTTTAGCACAGTTAGCTGGAGAGTTGGTTGGTGATTCAGGATAAGGGCAGCAGCTTGGGTTCAATTCCCGTTGTGGCTGAAGTTTATCAGGAATGCCCCGCTTTTCTCAGGTAAAATCACCAGCAGTCAACTCTCCCCCAAAAAGAAGAATACCGCCTCTGGTCATCTGGAACTATGGTGACTTACAATATGAGATAAATCAATATAACTACACTCCGCATCCCCCTGCCCGAACCTGAATTTCTGGACCTTCCCCTTCTGAGGAAAATGCAGCTTGCTCAGTTTGCGAAGAACTTTAATCCTTCACAATCGTCTGGATTTCAATGCAAATCCCACAGGATAAAAATCCATTCGCTACCCTCATGTCGACTTTAGGACATAGAATTTACAGTGCAGAAGGAGGCCATTCGGACCATCGAGTCTGTACCGACCTTTGGAAAGAGCACCCCACTTAAGCCCCACACCACCCTATACCCGTAACTCCACCATAACCTTTTTAGACACTAAGGGCAATATAGCATGGCCAATCCAGCTAACCTGCAGATAGAACATAGAACAGTACAGCACAGAACAGGCCTTTCGGCCCTCAATGTTGTGCCGAGCCATGATCGCCCTACTCAAACCCACGTATCCACCCTATACCCGTAACCCAACAACCCCCCCTTAACCTTACTTTTATTAGGACACTACGGGCAATTTAGCATGGCCAATCCACCTAACCCGCACATCTTTGGACTGTGGGAGGAAACCGGAGCACCGAGAGGAAACCCACTCAGACACGGGGAGAACGTGCAGACTCCGCACAGACAGTGACCCAATCCGGGAATCGAACCTGGGATATGGCGCTGTGAAGCAACTGTGCTAACCACTGTGCTACCGCGCTGCCGTTCGCGCGCGACAGGAGGCCCTCTTCACACTTCCCTGAGGCGAAACTGACTCCGGGTGCGAGAATGTTGAATAATATGAATCTTACACAAAACATGGCAATTTAGTGCACATTTTCAGAAAACATAACTGTATTGAGTCGTGAGTTGAGAAATAGCGACACGGGATTGCGTGTCAGTCTCAATAGACAATCAGCATTGCAATGTGACCTGACTCTGGGGAAATATGAGATAAAATTACACTCAAACGTGACAGAAACAGTTACAATCAGAATTATCCCAATTGAGATATCCCACATTGCAAACACCATCAATACCGAATGCATGCACAAGGACAGTCAACTAAACAAAAAGGGGGCCGGAAATTTATCATATTAGCGTGATAACAGTGACAACCTGTTGACCGAAGAGGAAGTTATGACAGTATTAAGAACACTAGAGCATCAGACATTGAAGCGTTTGATAAGCAGTGAGACAGGGTGAGACAATGACTGACCGGGCCAAAACAGTTCCTACTGCAGATTCCACACAACCAATCAGGATATAGCTGCTCTTCTTTCGTGAACATGTTGACGTTTTTACAGTGGAGCTGCTTTCATCCATCCTGTAAGAAAAGGGTCAATCAGATTTTACTCTATTTGTTGACTACTTTGTGAAGCATATACCGCAGGTTCCATACATGCAGTAAGGGAATGGCTCATCGAGCTGTCCTCCTGTCAATTATTGTCTTTTCCCTCAGCATTCATTTACTCTGTCTGGAAAGGGCTTGATTGATTTTTTCATAGAGTTGACAGTGCAGCAGGAGGCCATTCGGCCCATCGTGTCTGCAACGGCTCTTGGAAACAGCACTCTACCCAAGGTCAACAACTCCACCCTATCCCATAACCCAGTAACCCCACCCAACACTAAGGGCAATTTTGGACACGAAGGGCAATTTATCATGGCTAATCCACCTAACCTGCACATCTTTGGACTGTGGGAGGAAACCGGAGCACCCGGAGGAAACCCACGTACCCATGGGGAAGATGTGCAGACTCCGCACAGACAGTGACTGAATTCGGCCCTGGGCGATCAGATTTCTCCCTCACTCAGTCACGCTGAGAACGGGATGCGGTTCGCCTCTCTTCACTCCACAGGAAGAAGAACATCCTGGTCTTTATACAACTGATATGTTCACATGTGAAACGCCCGGTGAAAGAGCAGCGGACAGCAATAAATCACCTCCTCCATCAGGTCAATATCCGATTCAAAGCAACGCAAGCGCAGCGAAAGCACGTGACTGAGACAATAGGTGCGCGTCACTGACATCAATCAGCCGGCATTGCAACACTTCTCCCACTCCATTCATTCTCTTCAAATCTGATCTGTGTCCCGCTTTCTCACCGAGATTTGACATTTTAATTGTAGTGATGTACAGCATTGTACAATTAAATATATTACCCTTTATTCTGACGATGCTAACCTGTAGGTACAGGAGTTGCACCACCGTACCCAAATCGTTTGTTTATTTTATTTTATTGTTGTTCCAGTGATTTATTCTTATTTTTTTTCTCAGGTGGATGTTTCTCGGACCGGGTGCTTCAATCTACCGCGTGGAAAAGTGTCCAGAGAGGGAATTCCGCGCAGTTAGACTGTAGCTATGAGGTATCGAGCTTTTACGCCATGCATTGGTACAAACAGAAACCCGGTCAGGGACTGGAATGGATTATAAGGAAAACATTGACCAGTGACGGCCGAAGCGGTCGTTTTAAACTGAATCTTTACAGTGACGACAAACGAGGACAATTGATCATTAAAAACACGGAGAACGCTGATGGCGCTGTTTATTACTGTGCGATTCAGCCGCACACTGAGACAAATCCCGGCATTCGCTGTACAAAAACCTCGCTGCTTGTTACTGTTCCGGAATAGCTGCAGCAATCTCTCCAATAGCACAGAACAGGCCGGGAGGTTCAATAGAGAACAGCTAACGGAACCTGCGGGCAGGGTGACCGCGGAGAATGTTACTGCGGTGTTTCTCTCTGTAACTGCCATTAGATAGGCGCTTTGATCAGAGATACTGACGATCATAAGACATAGTATCAGAGTGAGGAACTAGGAAGTGCAGTGACTGCTGCGCAAAAAGCTGAACTGTGATCATTTTCCATGTAACTGAGACGGGTCCGTTACTGAGAATTGATTTTATGCCGATGTGTGATGAAGCATATACTGTTGCACAGAAGCATACGTAGATAAGAGAAACAGCAAGAGACCATTCGACCCTACGAGCCGGTTCCGCCATTCATTATGATCATGGCTGATCATCAGGTTCAATACCCTGATCCCGCCTTCCCCCAATATCCTTGATCCCATTATCTCTAAGAGCTATACCTAATTCCTTCTTGAAATTAACCTATATTTTGCCAACTACTTTCTGTGGTACCGAATTCTACAGATTCACCAAGATTAGTCCTAAAAGGTCTGCCTCATATCCCAAAACTATGATCCCGAGTTCTGGACTCCACCGCCATCGGGAACATAAGAACATAAGAACTAGGAGCAGGAGTAGGCCATCTGGCCCCTCGAGCCTGCTCCGCCATTCAATTAGATCATGGCTGATCTTTTGTGGACTCAGCTCCACTTTCCGGCCCGAACACCATAACCCTTAATCCCTTTATTCTTCAAAAAAACTATCTATCTTTACCTTAAAAACATGTAATGAAGGAGCCTCAACTGCTTCACTGGGCAAGGAATTCCATAGATTCACAACCCCTTGGGTGAAGATGTTCCTCCTAAACTCAGTCCTAAATCTACTTCCCCTTATTTTGAGGCTATGTCCCCTAGTTCTGCTGTCAGCCGCCAATGGAAACAACCTGCCCGCATCTATCCTGTCTATGCCCTTCATAATTTTAAATGTTTCTATAAGATCCCCCCTCATCCTTCTAAATTCCAACGAGTACAGTCCCAGTCTACTCAACCTCTCCTCATAAAGCAACCGCTTCAGCTCTAGGATTAACCTAGTGAATCTCCTCTGCACACCCTCCAGCGCCAGTACGTCCTTTCTCAAGTAAGGAGACCAAAACTGAACACAATACTCCATGTGTGGCCGCACTAACACCTTATACAATTGCAACATAACCTCCCTAGTCTTAAACTCCATCCCTCTAGCAATGAAGGACAAAATTCAATTTGCCTTCTTAATCACCTGTTGCACTTGTAAACCAACCTTCTGTGATTCATGCACTAGCACACCCAAGTCTCTCTGAACAGCGGCATGCTTTAATATTTTATCGTTTAAATAATAATCCCGTTTGCTGTTATTCCTACCAAAATGGATAACCTCACATTTGTCAACATTGTATTTCATCTGCCAGACCCTAGCCCATTCACTTAACCTATCCAAATCCCTCTGCAGACTTCCAGTATCCTCTGCACTTTTTGCTTTACCACTCATCTTAGTGTCATCTGTAAACTTGGACACATTGCCCTTGGTCCCCAACTCCAAATCAACTATGTAAATTGTGAACAATTGTGGGCCCAACTCGGATCCCTGAGGGACACCACTAGCTATTGATTGCCAACCAGAGAAACACCCGTTTATCCCAACTCTTTGCTTTCTATTAATTAACCAATCCTCTATCCATGCTACTACTTTACCCTTAATGCCATGCATCTTTATCTTATGCAGCAACCTTTTGTGTGGCACCTTGTCAAAGGCTTTCTGGAAATCCAGATATACCACATCCATCGGCTCCCCGTTATCTACTGCACTGGTAATGTCCTCAAAATATTCCACTAAATTAGTTAGGCATGACCTGCCCTTTACGAACCCCTGCTGCGTCTGCCCAATGGGACAATTTCTATCCAGATGCCTCGCAATTTCTTCCTTGATGATAGATTCCAGCATCTTCCCTACTACCGACGTTAAGCTCACTGGCCTATAATTTCCTGCTTTCTGCTACCTCCTTTTTTAAACAGTGGCGTCACGTTTGCTAATTTCCAATCCACCAGGACCACCCCAGAGTCTAGTGAATTTCGGTAAATTATCACTAGTGCATCTGCAATTTCCCTAGCCATCTCTTTTAGCACTCTGGGGTGCATTCCATCAGGGCCTGGAGACTTGTCTACCTTTAGCCCCATTAGCTTGCCCATCACTCCCTCCTTAGTGATAACAATCCTCTCAAGGTCCTCACCTGTCATAGCCTCATTTCTATCAGTCGCTGGCATGTTATTTGTGTCTTCCACTGTGAAGACCGACCCAAAAAACCTGTTCAGTTCCTCAGCCATTTCCTCATTTCCCATTATTAAAACTCCCTTCTCATCCTCTAAAGGACCAATATTTACCTTAGCCACTCTTTTTTGTCTTATATATTTGTAAAAACCTTTACTGTCTGTTTTTATATTCTGAGCAAGTTTACTCTCATACTCTATCTTACTCTTCTTCATAGCTTTTTTAGTAGCTTTCTGTTGCCCCCTAAAGATTTCCCAGTCCTCTAATCTCCCAGCAATCTTGCCACTTTATATGCTTTTTCCTTCAATTTGATACTCTCCCTTATTTCCTTAGATATCCACGGTCGATTTTCCCTCTTTCTTCCGTCCTTCCTTTTTGTTGGTATAAACCTTTGCTGAGCACTGTGAAAAATCGCTTGGAAGGTTCTCACTGTTCCTCAACTGTTCCACCATAAAGTCTTAGCTCCCAGTCTACCTTAGCTAGTTCTTCTCTCATCCCCTTGTAATCTCCTTTGTTTAAACACAAAACACTAGTATTTGATTTTACTTTCTCACCCTCCATCTGTATTTTAAATTCCACCATATTGTGATCGCTCCTTCCGAGAGGATCCCTACCTATGAATCCTGTCTCATTACACAGGACAAGATCTAGGACCGTTTGTTCCCTCGTAGGTTCCATTACATACTGGATCGACCCTGTCTAATCCTGTTAGAAATGTGTAACTTTCTATGAGATTTACTCACTCTTCTAAACTTCAATAAATATAATCATGACCGATTTCGTCTCTCCGCATATGACAGATCCGCCATCTCAGGAATCAGCCTGGTAAACCGTCGCGCCACTCCCTACAAAGCAAGAGCATCCTTCCTCAGAAAATGAGACCAAAACTGTTCACGATACTCCAGATGTGGCCGTACAAAGAGTTCCTTTTTAGAAGGTGGTGCTGGACGGGCTTCTTGAACTACTGCAGCCCCTGAGATGTTTGTACACCCCAAATGCTGATAGGGGACGTGGCATGTCCAGTATTTTGAGCCAACGACAGTGAAGGAACATCTGATATATTTACAAATCATTGAGGTGGGTGACTTGGTGGGGTTGGGGGTGAACATCCAGATAGTGGTATTCCCAGGTATCTGCTGTTCTTGTACTTCTAGGTGGCAGTGGCTGGGTTTGGAATGTGCCAACTAAGGAACCTTGGTGAGTTACTGTAGATATAAAGCAATGGAATTCACCAGGTATCTGTATTCTTGCTCGTGTAGAAGATTCGTGAAACAGCAAAGCAACCGACTGATGGAAAATGAAGCCAGATCATAGTTCACCTCTTTAAATCATGATATCATTATCAAGCGAAAGGGACTGGAGGTAGTGTTTTGATATGGATAGATACCTGGTTGGCAGATATGTACCGCAGGGGTCGATTCAGGGATCTCAGCTATTCACAATATATATTAATCATTTGGATAAGGGAACGAAATTTGATATTTACATATTTGTAGATGGCACATTCTGGGTAGAAGGGTGAACTGTCAGGAGGATGTGGAGATACTTTAGTGCGATTTGGACAAGTTGAGTGAGTTGGCAAATAAATGACAGAAGCAGTATAATTTGGATAAATGCGAGTACGTTGGTAGCAAATACGGTTCAGTAGATTATTACCTGAATGGACTTAATTTAGGAGAGGCGGATGTGGAACGAGACCTGGGTGGCCTCGTGCACCAGTCGCTGAAGGTAAGCATGCAGGTGTATCAAGCGGTAAAGAAGGCAAATGGTACGTCGACCTTCATAGAGAGAAGATTGGAATGCTGGAGCAGGGATGTCTTGCTGCAATTATACAGGATCTTGGTGAGGCCACGCCTGCAATATTGTATGTAATTGTGGTTTCTTTTTCTGAGAAAGGATGTTCTTGCTCTAGAGGGAGTGCATAGAACGTGTACTAGACTGATTCATGGGATGATGGGTCTGATGTAGGAGGAAGGATGGAGTTGGCTCGGACTGTATTCTTAGGAAGTCAGAAGAATGAGAGGGGATCACAGAAACCTAGAAAATCCGAACAAGACTAGACAGAGTAGATGCAAGAAGGATGTTTCCGATGGAGTCCAGAACCAGGGGCCACAGCCTGCAGATACGGGGTAGAACATTTAGGACATAAATGATGAGAATTTTTTTTCACACAGAGTGTGGTCAGCCTGTGGAATTATTTACCACATAAAGGAGCTGAGGTCAAAACATGTTTTCAAGAAGCAGTTAGATATGGTACTGGGGCGAAGAGGATCAAACGATATTGGGGGGAGGCGGGAACAGGTTACTGAATTGGGCGATGAGCCATGATCATAATGATTGAAGGAGCAGGGCGGAAGTGCAGAATATACTCCTCCTGCCCCTATTTCCGATGTTACCATGGCTTTATAATTCTTTGTCAGGAATTCCCATCCAGTTATAAATATCTATTGTCTTCTTAACTCCTGCAAATCAGATATAATTTTTTGTGAACTAAAATGGCTTAATTTTTATTCTTAACTTGGAAATTGATGGCAAGGACAGTTATTTTCCAAGTTCCTTACGAAGACATTCTACCATAGGATGACCAAAGGTGATATTTGGCACAAAATGTCCGCCCATCACGTCCAAATGCAGGTAGTCCGCCCCGCAATCCCGCATCCAGTCCATCTCTAATTAGCCCTTTACCTGAATGGCTTGCTCGATTATTGCAGAGGGAAGCAGGGAGGCAACGAGATTTCTGCGCCTCTGGAGTCATATGTACATCAATGATCAGGTGTGACAGTTGCTCGTTATAGGCTGTTCAGATTGAACCTCCCTGACTTGATATTCGGAGAAGACATCACTAATTTGCAGATTACACAGAATGTTAAAAGATGATGAATTTACAAAATGGAGACAAGCGATTAGATGGAACAGACATGGAAAATATATGGAAAGGCAGAATTTCATTACAGTTCCAGAGGTGCGTTTTTAACGTTTATATTTTTATAACTGAGATATATTAACTAAATTTAATTTAAAAAATAATCACTGTGAATCTCACAGAGGTCCATTCCATAAATTAAATTCAGTTAATCAGTAATTCTCCCACCACTGTGAATCTCACAGTGGTGGGAGAATTACTGATTTTGTTTTATTAGTGTGGGAGTATCTATTTGTGACACTTACTGGAACTCTTTCTGTGAACTTTTGTCCAGGCTCTGCTATATTCCTGCAGCATAGAGGGACCCCATCGCACAGAGATAGGCACTGGAGTCTGATATCGATATTGTGTTCATCATTTACTCGGTAGTTTATTCGCATTACCGAACATGAGAAATAATCGCAATGTAAAGTCGGGGTTCCCGACTTTGCAGTACCTCAATAGAGATAAAACACATGCTGTGGACAATGTCCATACCCTGACTGTGGATGAACACGTAAGGACAGGAATCTGTTGTTTTCTTGGTGCAACTGATGTTCACATTACTTTACTCCTGAACCATCAATTCCGCTACCGACTGCTTCACTGAATCTCAATGGCTCCATCTGACATGTACAACCCCAATGTTTACAGATACATCAATATGACTAGCATTTTGCTATCAATAATGTATGTTATACGAAGAAGTCTTACAACGCCATGTTAAAATCGAACAGGCTTATTTGGAATCACTCGTTTTAAGCACCTGAGGGTGCAGAGGATGTTTACCAGGATGGTGCCTGGTCTGGAGGGTGTTAGCCATGTGGAGAGGCTGAATAGACTCGGACTGTTTACATTAGAAAGACGGAGGTCGAGTGGTGACCTGAGGGGCACTGATAGAGTGGATGGGCAGGCACTCTTTCCCATGGTGGGTGGGTCAGCCACCAGTAGGCATAGGTTTAAGGTCCGTGGGGCAAAGTTTAGAGGAGATGTGCGAGGCAGGATTTCTACGCAGCGGGTGGTGAGTGCCTGGAATGCGTTGCCAGGGGAGGTTGTAGAATCAGATATATTAACGCCGTTCAAAAGTCATCTTGACAAATACATGGATAGGATGGGTATAGACGGATACGGCACAGGAAGTCCTGAGGGTTTTGGCCAATGTTGGTATCATGAGCGGCACAGGCTTGGAGGGCAGAAGTGCCTGTTCCAGTGCTGTATTGTTCTTTGTTTTTTGTCCTTTGTTGTGATAGCACTGGGGCGGGTGCAGAGGCGATTCACCAGGATGTTGCCTCTGATGGAACATTTAAGTTATGAAGAGAGGTTGGATAGGCTTGGGTTGTTTTCGCTAGAGCAGAGAAGGCTGAGGGGTGACCTTATCGAGGTGTACTAGATTATGACGTGCACGGAGCGGGTAGATAGAGAAAAGCTGTTTCCCTTAGTTGAAGGGTCGGTTCGAGGGGACACGTGTTCAAGGTGAGGGGTGAGAGGTTCAGGAGGGATTTGAGGAAAACCTTTTTCCCAGAGGGTGGTGACGTCTGGAACTCACTATGGGGGGGGGGGGGGGGGTGGTAGAGGCGGGTTGACTGACATCCTTTAAAAACTACCATGATGAGCACTTGGCACGTCTTAACATTCAAGGCTATAGGCCAAGTGCTGGTGAATGGGATTAGGATTGGTAGATTAAGTGCCTTTCATAAGGCGGTGCAGACTCCATGGGCCGAAGGGTCTTTTCCGCACTGTATTTTTCTATGAACTCTGCCATCCAGGGACATGCTCTATCGGGTGAGAAATGTAGATCGTCTTTCCATTGAACTTCTGATACAACAAATGCCATGCAGTCAAAACGGCAACAATCTCCCCAATAAAACAGGTGAGGTTGGTAAGAGCGAGCACAGCTCCATTTAGGGAATTTGGTGTTTGAACTTGTCCAATTCTGCAGTCACTCGCTGAATAATTTGTTTTTATTTCCATGCATTTTTCAACGCAAGGATGTTTACTAGAAAGACAGATCGATTTACCGAAAGTGCAGAAATCTGGACCGATACAAAGAGATCCAGATAGTGGAATCCGCACATTGGAAGTCCCAGACAGCCGGTCACGCGCCTAAAACGAAGGAAAAACTCTGCCTGTCAATAAAAGTCACAGCGATGTTTTCAACAAAATGCATCACTCAACAAAAAAAGGCCACGAACACTCCTGTAGCCTTTGACCGCGGCCTGTTCACGGCTTTTATTTAAACGGAGAGTTATGCTGGGCCAGAGACAAGGTACACAAAATAAGCAGAAGCCACAAGATAGTGACTGTGATCTTTGACACAAATCCCAAGTCGTGTGTACCCAGTGACCATTGAGCTTCAGAATGTTCCTTAGCGCTGGGGTGATTTCAGCTGTCATTAACAATCCAGAGTTTCCTGGTGATAATTTACAGACTGACTGTAGCGGCGCTGCGGCAGTTTTCTTTTCAATCCATTGCCCAGATCGCCATCAACTGGCCCCACAGAGCCAGAGAGACACGGGAAAGAAAGGCGGGAGAATCCGGATGCGTGGCAGCATATGATTAAAGCCAGAGTGCCTTCCAATGTGATTGTCTGATGATCTGTCTGTCATCTTCAATTCTGCAGTTTGGGTTTTCAGCCGCTCCTGGGAACAGTTTCATTGGCGGTTAGTTTGGTTTCCTCTCGCTTAACCTTGTGGCTGCGTCAGCCTAACAACCGCGTCAGAAAGGAGCTGCTATCTGCAATGAAAGATAGTTTTTGTACAGGGCAGAGCCTGTTTCCTATCACTGTGAGTTTGAAAGCGCAGTAATAAACGGCAGCGTCAGCCAGCTGCAGAGCCGAGATGGTTAAACTGGTGAATTTATTCGATGTCTGGAGCTCGGCAGAGAAACGACTTTTAGCAAAATCTGCTTTATCTTCACCACCCCCCGAGCCTTTCCACAATATAAACTCAGGTTGGGAGTCTGCACGCTGCCGGTACCAGTATAAAAAGTAATTGCCCGCTGTGGTATCATATCTACAGGCAAGAATCAACTCTTCTCCTTCTGTCTTAACATCTGAGGACAGCGGCTGGGTGACAGAATCTCCATGACTCAGATCTGAAAAATAAAACAGGTTCAAATCGAAGAAAAGATCGGACCCAGGACTGTTAAAAATCCATTTTAAGCCATAAGTAAAAAATTAGAGAAAATATGAAATGTGTTTGGTCCACAATTACCTGTTAGAAGCGCTCCGCACACAACCCAGATGCTGAGTAGCCGCATTGTCGCTGTCAGCTCTGTAAAAATGAATTTGGATGTTTAAAGCCTTCTATCCAAAACCCCGCCCCCAATTATAGGCTGTCCTACCTCCAGCTGCTCTAATCTCACTTCCTGATGTCCCCAATGGCAGAGTGAAACGGCGGTGTGGCGCTCTGTCTGCCAGTGATGACAGAAATCCAGTGCATTTGAGGGGGTACAAGTCCGCTTTACAGAATGGATGGTGAAAATTAAACCAGTGTTTATTTTGATTCGTTCGTGGGATGTGGCAGCCAGTGGCTGCGCCAGCAATAATTGCCCACCCCTGAGGGCATTTAAGAGGCATTTAAGATATTGTTGTGGGTCTGGAGGCATACGGAGGCCAGACCAGGCAAGGACACCAGATTTCGTCCATAAAGGACATTTGAGAATCAGACAGGTTTTTACAATTGACAATGGTTTCATGGTCACCTTAATCTGCCATGTCGGGATTCGAACTCGGGCCATCAAAGAATGACTCTGGTCCCTGGATTACCAGCCCGGCGACACGGGGCGGCACGGTGGCATAGTGGATAGCACTGCTGCCTCACAGCGCCAGGGGACCAGGTTCCATTCCCGGCTTGGGTCACTGTCTGTGCGGAGCCTACACGTTCTCCCCGTGTATGCATGCGTTTCCTCCGGGTGCTCCCGTCTCGTCCCAAAGTCCAAAGATGTGCAGGTTAGGTGGATTCGCTATGCTAAATTGCCCCTTAAGTATCCAAAAGGTTAGGTGGAGTTACTGAGTTACGGGGATACATTGGAGTTTTGGGCATCAGCAGCCCACCGTTTCAATGTGTCTTGTTGGCTCTAATGTGATATAGAAAAATAGAACATTTGGGGAGGAGGAGGCCATTCTTACCTGCCACACCAATCATTATGAGTCATCAAGCTCGAGAGCCTAATCCCGCATAGCCCCATATACTTTGACCCCCTATGCCCTAAATCCTGTATAGAACTGTTTTTGAAAACATACAATGTTTTGATCTCGACTTCTTCCTGTGGTAATAAATCCCACAAGCTGATCACTCTCTGGGTGAAGAAATGTCTCCTCGCCTCTGTCCAGAATTGACTGCCCCACATCCTCAGACTGACTCCTGGTTCTGGACACATCCACCATCGGGAATAGCCTTCCTGCAACTACCCTGTCCAGTCCTGTTCGAAGTTTACAACTTTATCTGAGGTTTCCCTCATTCTTCTGAACTCCAGCGAAAACAATCATGTTCTATGTATCATACGTATGAAAACAATCATACTCCTGTACTAACTCCTGTTCATCAGCAGCATCATCATCAACATGAAAGCAACTAGATAGCAGGAGAAATGGACTGACTGGATTTAGACTGGGAAGAAAATATTGATTTAAAAGTGAAACAATGATCAGTGAGATCGTTCCACGTGATGGCTCTATGTGTAACTCTGCAGTCCGGGTAGCCTCTGATATAGCAAAACTATCGAACCCTATTCCAGTGAACCGCTGATCCAACAATGCCAAGCATTGAACTAAGGGAGTACCCTGTCCATTAAGAACGTGCAGGCAAGACATCATCATATGCTGTAGTCAGGGCAACATCAGGCAAAGATCTCATACAGAGCTTTGATATATAAATAGCTTAAATTAATAAGAACGTTCCCACCGAACATTATATAATTACCCCGGCCCCTCTGTAAGAGCTGTGGTCCTTTCACATTGATTCCGTATGGAGGAAAGCGGGGTCAACAGAGGCGTGTCAGGATTAGTGAATTATCCAATATTGAATGCAATCTGTATTACTGACCTCGGAGAAAACTGGGGATGAATCTATGGTCAGCTGCGATGGAATAGTTCTGAGCTAATGTTCAAATAACTAGAATAATAATCTTAATAATAACCTTTATTGTTTCAAGTAGGCTTACATTAACACTGCAATTAAGTTACTGTGAAATGTGGTCACTAGTCGCCACATTCCGGCGCATGTTCGGGTACACTGAGGGAGAATTCCGAATGTCCAATTCACCTAACTATCCATTATCTGAAAAGTTCAAATTAAAGATGGAAGAAGAAATTGTATTAACTTCTGGGGAACTGGTGGAGACTGTTTGTGAGAAACATCATGCAGTCATGGGAAGGCATTAAGGAGGGGGGGGGGGGGGGTTTGAATAAAAGCACCATAGAACGATTGGTAATGTTTTGTTCATTTTTGTTCGTGTAAATCGCACAGTAATATTACTGCGGGTACGAAAACAGAAAATGATGGAAAATCTCGGCAGGTCTGACAGCCTCTGTGGAGGGAGAATGGAGCGACCTTTCGAGCCTGGGTGATTCTGTCAAAGCTGGAGACAACTGAAAATTGGGTCAGAATTATATTGTTGTGAGGGAGGGGTTTGGAGTGTGGGTATGATGGAGCTGAAGCGACAGGTGGAGATTAATAAATATATCAGGGACAGAAAGTCAAATGGCATGTAAATGGTGGTTTTAATGGCTACAGGTGTCGTTAGTGGCACATTAAGTTATCAGAATGTGTCAATGGGATAACAGGGGTAAGCAGTGTGTAAAGGACATCAAGGGTAGAGATGGCCCTCGTGACGTAGTGTGGGAGGCGAGACAATTGTCAGGTAAAAGTGGATCGATGAAACATATGAAAATAAACTGATGAAAATAAAAATGATGTGAAGGTGGAGGAGACAGTTCACAGTCTGAAATTGCTGAACTCAAAGTTAGTCCGGAAGGCTGTGAATTATATTACTGCGGAAGTGGTTATTCGCTGGACTTATAGAGGGCTGTGCTTTGTTGCTATTTTACGATGGTCCCTCACTGTGACCCTCACTGTGCAGGCTGTGTCTTATACTCGGCATGTGTCTTATACTCGGTATGTGAGCGCCCTCTGCTGAGCATCAACTGTAAATGTCAATGTGCGGTTGTTGTAAGGGATCCAGTATATCAGCAGCACTGTTGCCTGCAGGGCGGATAAATATAATGCACTGCCAGAGATCAGGGTGACCGTGTTGCCAATCATTAGCTTGGCAATCTTGGCAATTTTATCGAATATAGCTGAAAAGCGATCACTGATGAAGATGTGTCTGAATAGATTCCCTCCCAGAACATGAAGCAGATAATATGGAGGGTGCTCGGCGATCTGACTGTACCAGTACGCAAACGGATCAGAATCGCTTGTTTTCAAAGTGCAGGTTAGTGTGATATTACTTCCCTCTTCAACCGTTATTTTGGCAGCCGACTGCTCCACTATGTCTTGAAGACTCCATTCTGACATTAAATAGAGGGAAAACAACAACAGTATCAGTCTCATATTTACCTACTTAAACATCATCAGCAGCATTATTATTATTTTGTCAATAATAACCTCTGGGTTAGAGCAATGAGCCGTGCGGGTTCTGAAGTGTTACTGGGACTTACTGAAAAATGATATAGCGATGAAGATCAGAGCGAGACGGTACCTCATGGTCCTTCCTGAGACTGTAACTGTGCAGAGAGAGAAATCCTCTGCCAGAGACAGAAATACAGCTCCCATCCCCCTGCATTTCTGATCCAGCCAGTGAGGGGAACGGAGTAGCCAATATCGCAATCGGGTCAGAGCAGCAAACGGAAGCTATGGGCGGGGAGGCCGCAGACTCAATATTGAGTGCAGTGTGTGGTGACTCGCAGCTGCACTCGGAACTGACGGAGCGGAAATAGCGACAGTTGTATCTCCAGACGTCTGAGACCATCTTGCCCCTATTCACTTTTCAAATGGCTGCAAAGAAATATACAGTAAAAGGATGAAGGAATACAAATAACAGGAAGTTCGAAAGTTGAATGAGGCCCTTCGGCCTATCCCTCCTGTACCGTATGAGGTATTTATCCAATTCGTCTTTCAGCCTAACCCCACCCGCATTTTTCACATAGCCCGCCATTCCTCCTTTCCAAGATATAAACAATTCCCTTTTCAAAGTTACATGCAAATGTATTCCTGCCAGCCTTTTATGGCAGTCAATTCTAGATTTGAACACATCTCATTTGAATCAGGAAATCTAACATCTCTCGGTCTTTTTCAGATTAATTAGGGGCTGGTTTGGCACAGGGGTAAGTAGCTGACTTTTAAAGCAGACCAAGGCAGGCCAGCCGTGCGGGTTCAATTCCCGTACCAGCCTTCCCGAACAGGCGCCGGAATGTGGCGATGTGGGGATTTTCACAGTAACTTCATTTGAAGCCTACTTGTGACAATAAGCGATCTTCATTTTCATTCGAGATGCTTGGGCTATGATTTTAGTGGAAACAGTTGCTCCCACAGCGATCCCTGAGTAAGTCTTTCCCTTAATTGATTTGATATAAGAAAAACAATCTCACTTTCTCTTCACAGTTCTCCTTTGTGAAGTCTCCCATTCCTGATACAATTCTGGCGTATCTCCTCCACACCTTCTCGCATGTCTTCAAATTTGTTTCGAAATACTAGTTTTACCCCTGTGTAAACATCATTTATATTTTGAAGCACAAACCTCAATATGATTAAAGATTGTGACTCATAAGCTCCAATTTTGATTTCTAGGAGAAAGTATTTGACATTCTTCTCTTGAAATGTAAATTAATTGACACCAAATCCATCCAATGGCCTCATTCAAGTCCGGATTGAACTGAATCCTCCAGCAGGGGTAGTGAAATTGCAATATGATAATCAGAAAGGCACGTATGGCCACGTCAACGTCCATAGGAATGGTATCCTGAGTGAGGTCACAATGGGTCTGGCCTCCTGCAGTGTGCGGGTGGAACAATGAGCTATAAAGAGTCCGGGTCCCCCTCTCTCCTTCTCAATCTCTGACTCATTTCATTCCCGTTCACTCAGAGAGATTCGGTCAGACATGTTTCTGGTAATACTGACGGCGCTGTTGCATCGTAAGTACAGGGTTATGCTCACCAGGGTAATTTAGCAGATTGATGTAAGAGTATTTGATGGTATTTTCTAGTTGGGGAGAAGATCTGTACTGGCGGTCGGTTTAGTTCAGTTGGTTGGAAAGCAATTCGTTGTGCAAGAGAAAGGCCAATAGTGCAGGATTAATTCCCATACCGGCTGAGGTTATTCATGAGGAACCTGCCTTCTCAACTGTCCCTTCACGGAGGTGTGGTGATCCTCGTGTTAAATAGCCACCATTCGGCTCTCCCTGAGTGTAACCTATGACAATCTGGGACTATGGCGACTTTAATAGTAATCTTTATGTTCACAAAGTAGGCTTACATTAACACTGCAATTAAGTTACTGTGAAAAGCCGCCAGACCCCGGCGCCACACTACGGGCAATTTATCATGGCCAATCCACCTAACCCGCACATCTTTGGACTGTGGGAGGAAACCGGAGCACCCGGAGGAAAACCACGCACACACGGGGAGGACGTGCAGACTCCGCACAGACAGTGACCCAGCCGGGAATCGAACCTGGGACCCTGGAGCTGTGAAGCATTTATGCTAACCACCATGCTACCCACAAAAAGATTGCCGTCTTTTTCCAGAGAAGGTACAAACTCCCCGTCGGGGAATTGAACCCCGGTGTCCCGCGTGATAGGCGGGGATACTAACCACTATACTAACGAGGAACTGCACATTGACGGATAATTCAGGACGTCCAAATTACCTGTCGATATATATGGTGGAGAGCTTGATAAATGGGATGCTGCTCCGTGAAGTGACAGTTGAGAAGGCAGGTTCCTCATGAATAACCTCAGCCGGTATGGGAATTAATCCTGCGCTATTGGCCTTTCTCTTACACACACATGCTGATAGACACAAGTCTCGATCGATTCTCTTTAACATGGTGCTCTTATATTCATTCACTTTCACAGGTGGATTGTGTGCAGTTCGCGTAACTCAATCTCCGGTTTCCTTAACTGTGTCAGAAGGAGGTTCGGCGCAGTTAGACTGTGAATATACAGACCAGCTTATATTCACCATGCAATGGTATCTACAGAAACAGACACAGCCTCCAAAATGGATAATTAGCAATGTGGTAACACTGAAAACAGATGAAATCTCTGGACGATATCTGGCAACTGCTGACGAGTCTACAAAGTCTGGTTACCTAAATATAAGCAGCCTCAATGTGGAGGACGGAGCGGACTATTACTGTGCAGAGAGGCACAGCGTCAAATAAAAGCCAAGAGCTCGTACAAAAACCTCAGCGAGTTCTTACTTCTCCGATAATGAATTGTGATGCCTCATTGCCCTTGTCCAATTCAAGAGCGATCCGGCCGCGGAATTCCTGGGACCTAGCGCTCTGCCCCCAGTTACACATTTCAGTAAATATCACGGAGCTTACCCCGAATATTTATGTGCCAGCGGAGGTCGAAATCAACCACCAGATATGGAATGAGTCTAACTGTGCAGTACGGGCTGTTCTTCCAGACAGTTAACTCAAAGCGACCCAGGGGGGCGTGGGTCTGTGTCAGTCATTGCTGTAAGAAAGCACAGATTGTGTTCACGTCTGAGGTTGAAAATGCGCTATGAAATAGATAATTATTCGGAAAACACTGACTCAGGTAACATCACGACCATTATCCGAAAGTACCGCAGATTGTGTCTGATGGATCATCGGACAGAAGAATAACGGAAATGTAAACGTCGTCTGTTATTATGAAATGAAAATGAAAATCGCTTATTGTCAGGAGTAGGCTTCAATGAAGTTACTGTGAAAAGCCCCTGGACGCCACATTCCGGAGAGGCTGGTACGGGAATGAAATGAAAATCACTTATTGTCACAAGTAGGCTTCAAATGAAGTTACTGTGAAAAACCCCTAGTCGCCACATTTCGGCGCCTGTTCGGGGAGGCTGGTACGGGAATTGAACCGCGCTGCTAGCCTGCCTTGGTCTGCTTTCAAAGCCAGCAATTTAGCCGTGTGCTAAACCAGCCAGATCGGGAAAGAATTCACTGATTGGCCGACTGGGGGACAGGCTGCAAACTGTAGATCCCCTCCATTGACTTTCTGTAAGGCTTTATTTCCTGCATTGTGTCTCCGCTGTACAGACATAGGCGGCCGTGTCTGTCACGGAGTCTCACTAACATCCAGGTCGCTGTGCTTCTCTCAGCTAAAATGAACTGAGTTGTGATCCTGGCCTGATTGCTGATACCCCTCGCCAGGTGCTGAAGTTTTCAGTCAGGGTGTTGCCTGTACCATTGCAGGTTATTTCTCTTTACTGTAGTGGAACATGTCAACGATGTTGTAGCTCCCTCGGTCACAACCGCTGACTCGGGAGGCTGTGAAACTTCATTGCAGTGTTAAGGTAAGCCTCCTTGTGGCAATAATGAAGATCATTATTATATCTCCTTGAGAGAGATAGGACTGAGAGACACCAGACATTGTACAGATGTATCCTTGAGAGAGAGGACGGATAGACACCAGTCAATGTCCAGACATCTCCTTGATGAGAGACGGCGGAGAGACACCAGTTAATAATTAAAGTGCTTGGGAGTGTGTCGTGCTTTGAGATGGATAGAAAACTGGTGAGCAAACAAGAAGCCAAAAGTTGAATAAATGGGTCTGATTGGCAGGGAGTGACTAGTGCGGTACCGCATGGATCTGTGCTAGGACCCCAACTCATCACATTATTTATTAATGATTTGGACGAGGGAACTAAGTGCATTATCTCCACATTTGCAGATGACACAAAGTTGGATGGGACAGTGAGCTGTGAGCAGGACGCAGAGATGCTTCAGCAGGATTTGGACAGGCTGAGTGAGTGGGCATGCATGACAGATTAACTATAATGTGGATCAATGAAAGGATATCCGTTTCGGTAGCAAAAATAGTAAATCAGATTATTATTGCAACGGGTGTAAATTGAGAGAGTTGGATACTCAGGGAGACATTGGTGTCCTCGGGCATCAGTCACTGAAAGTCAGCGCGCATATACAGCAGGCAGTATGTTCATAGCACCAATTCACCATCCAGATCACAGATCTGATTCAGTGAGTGGAGGTAAGAGTGTCTGGCCGGTTCTTGTATGGACTGTCTACGCCAGGGGTGGGCAAACTACGGCCCGCGGGCCGCATGCGGTCCGCCAAAGGTATTTCTGCGGCCCACCAAGTCATTAAAAAAAAAAAAAAAAATTTTTTTAAATTGTTTTTTTTTTTTAAATTTTTTTAAAGGTTAATGGGGGGGGGGGGCTGTTGGGTTACTTACTGGTATAGGGTGGATACGTTGACTTGAGTAGGGTGATCATTGCTCGGCACAACGTCGAGGGCCGAAGGGCCTGTTCTGTGCTGTACTGTTCTATGTTCTATATGAGGCGCCCAGAATCATAACCGGGTGAAGTAATTATTTTACTTAATATACTATGCGGCCCTTTGTGAATTGTGAATTTCTGAATGTGGCCCTTGCACGGAAAAGTTTGCCCACCCCTGGTCTACGCCTTTGTAACAGTGCGGGGGTCATCACACAGAGATATACGGCAGCGTCAGAGACAGGGGCCCCGGCGATTGTTAAAGGAACAGTTTCCTTGCCTTGGTGAAAATCAGCAGAAAATCGTCCTGAGAACTTTGGAAACTGATCCCCCTGCCCCTTGCCGTACCTCCTCAGTAAATATCTCGGAGATTCACCGGGGTACTGGATGTATCAGAAGAGCGTCTTGCCACTGTATTTTACTGTGTAACCGCAGTTCAATGTTGCCGTCTGTCCTTCCAGAACCTTAATAACGACAGGATTTGACCACAGGAATAGAGATGTTTTGTTGGAACTGTATAGAGCATTGCTGAGACCACACCTGGGGTAATGTGTGCTGTTCTGGTCCCCTTATCTGACGAAGGATGTTTTTGCTATCCAGGGAGAGCAGGGTAGGTTTAATAGGCTGATTTATGGGATGGCGGGAATGTCTTATAAGGAGAAACTCCGGCGATTAGGATTATATTCATTGGAGTTCAGAAGAGTGAGACGGGATCTCATGGTAACTTCAGAAATTCGAACAGGACTACACAGGGTAGATCCAGGGTCCAGAACTCGGGGACATAGTTCGAGGATAAGGGACAAACATTTTAGGACAGAGGTGAGGATACATTTCTTCACCAGAGAGTGGTGAATCTGTGGAATTCATTCCCACAGAAATTATTGAGGCCAAGACGTTGTGTAATTTCTTGAAAGAGTTGGATGTCGCTCTTCGGGTTAGAACATAGAACATAGAACAGTACAGCACAGAACAGGCCCTTCGGCCCTCGATGTTGTGCCGAGCAATGATCACCCCACTTAAAGGGTTAAAGGGTTAAAGGGATCAAGGGATATGGGGGGGGGGGGGTCAGGATATTGAGCTTGATGATCAGCCTTGATCATAATGAATGGCGAAAGAGGCTCGAAGGGCTGACTGGCCTCCTCCTGATTCTCCTTTTTATGCATGTTTTTATGAAATACTCTTTGAATCATCACACAACTGCATAACATAAACGCTCAATGGTGGGACAGTCTCGGTTACTTGGACAATGATCACTGTTCAGCTTTTTGCGCAGCAGTCGCTGCACTCCCTAGTTTCTCACTCTGATACTGTGTTATGACCGTCAGTATCTCTGATCAAAGCGCCTATCTAATGGCAGTTACAGAGAGAAACACTTCAGTAACATTCTCCGCAGTCACCCTGCCCGCAGGTTCTGTTGGCTGTTCTCAATTGATCCTCCCGGCCTGTCGTGTGTTATTGAGAGATTGCTCCAGCTGCTCCGGAAACGTAACTCGGAGAGAGGTTTTTGTGCAGTGAATGCCGGGTTGTGTATCAGTGTGCGGCTCAGTCGCACAGTAATAAACAGCGGCATCAGCGTTCTCTGTGTTTTCAATGAGCAATTCGCCGCGTTTGTCGTCAGTGTCAATATTCAGTTTAAAACGACCGTTACGGTTTTCGCCGGTCGATGCTGCCCTTATAATCCATTCCAGTCCATGGCCGGGTTTCTGTTTGTACCAATGCATGGCGTAAAAACTTGAAACCTCATAGCTGCAGTCTAGCCGCACGGAATCCCCTCTCTGGACACTTTTTCTGGCGGGGGATTGAAGCACCCGGTCCGAGAGACATCGGCCTGCGAAAAATTAAAGTAAAATAAACAAACGCTTTGTGTTATTTGGTGCAACTTCAGTACCTACACGTTAGCATCGCCAGAATAAGGGACAATATATTTAACTGCACAATGCAGTACATCACTGCAATTAAAGTATCAAATCTCAGGAAGAAAACGGGACACAGGTCAGATCACAAAAAAATGAATGAAGTGGGAAAATATTGAAATGTCGGCTGATTTATGTCAGTGGCGTCCACTGATAGACTCAGTCACGTGGTTTTGCTGCGCTTATATTCAGATGACAACCATCCACTTAACAGATTTAAATGTAAGGTATAACGACAAGCAAGGTGGTACGCTGGTGGGAGATCTTCGACCCCCTCTGACTATACATTGTTGAGGTGTTGTCATGTACATAAACGATTTGACAGCTTTTGTACAGGTTCAGCAGGTTCTGTGAGTCTCAGTGCACAGTAATTCAGCGCGGAGTCAGTCAGTTGTGCCTTAGAGACTTTCAGCGGGACGGTCCGACCAGATTCATCGAGCTTCGCTGAAAAGCGGTTCTCTGGAATGCCCTCCGTTTTCTTGCTCCTTCTGTTCCTCTGCAACAAGTACTCCAAGGAGCAGCTGGGATACTGACGATACCAGAATAGGTAAGGAACGTCTCTGCTTGGAGATGTGAAATTACAGAACAATTCAATGTCACCTCTTTCATTGACTGAGGTGTCAGCTGGTGTCTGTGAAACCGAATCTCCTCGGCAATACTCTGTAAGTGACCAGAGTGGCATTAAATTAAACAATGTCGCTCCACTACCTCACTCCCAACACTTACCTGGGAATTAAATCAGAAGTGTTAAGCAGAAAGACATTCCCCACGGAACGTGACTCAAGGAGGAGGGATTTGATCTAACAACAAAAAGCCCTTTGAACAACTTTCCGTAGGATACATCGGGGTCAGCTGGGGGCAGTGCGGGAGAATGTCTAATTTCCAGATGAGTTTTCAGCGTTAAGTTCAGGTCGGTCCAAATCTTTGTTTCTGCACTTAGAATCAAGGTGTGGATATTTCTGTGTTCTCTATACTGACCTCTTAAATATAAAGTATGAGATAGATGTGAAACGCAGAGTTACATAGCATTCGAACTTACCAGTTAAGACAGCAGCAGCTGCAATGATAAAGGAAAAAGTAACAGTGAACATGTTCACACAGAGATGATGGAGGATTTGAAGAGGCTTCTTCCACCTGAAAGTTTTCACTCAAGAACCGGGTGGAGGTTGACTCATATCCAGCCTCTTTGCGGATTGGCTAGTTCTTGACAGACATTAGGGGATAACCAATCAATCCATTATTCTTCAAATTATCCAATCAACTCGCAGTTTCTGTGCTCTCCGATTCATGACGTCAGATTTGAGAGGGGCAAGCAGTGAAATTGAATCTGAAATTCGCACCGAGTGTAAATTGTTTTATTCGAAATTGGTTATTCTTGGATCCGCCCTGTTGAGTAGAAGGCGACGAACTTCCACAGGAGGGCCTGCTTCTTAAATAATTCTAAAAGTGTTCTCTCACATCTCGGAACTGATTGTGCAGAAAGCCCACGGTTCGCCAATGCAGATATCCAGTCTGTGAAATATTTAATGTGACATTTATTCCGGGGATTAACAGTAATATATCTGCTGTATCCCTCTGCTGTTGTATATTTGTCACGGAATAGATGCTGTGAATATCAATCTTCACACCGACAGTGTTCCTCTGACCAGACGACACGCAAATAGTTTCAGTTTACAACGCATTTATTCAAGCTATAGAAGGGGAGCTAAACACCCACAAGGTGATTTATCAGCTCCCCGATCATAGAGAATACAGAACAATTATAGTTTTCATATATTTCAGTTAATTAACATACAGCAACATAAATAATACCGTGGCACAGTGGGTAGCACTGCAGCCTCACAGCGCCAGGGACCCGGGCTCAATTCCGGCCTTGGGATGGGAATTGAACCTGTGTGGAGTTTTCATATTCTGTGTGGGCTTCCTTCGGTGTTCCGGTTTTCTCCCATAGATGAGCAAGGTTAGGTGCGGTTACAGGGCGGGCGATTGGGTCTAGGTAGGATGGTCGATCTAAGTATCCCTGCAGACTCGATAGGCCGAATGGCCTCTTTCTGCACTGTTGGGATTCTATGACACAAACGGCAGATGACATCCTTCGTTTGTTTCACGATTCAGCCAGTCAGAGCAAAGCTCTTTCATTTCTGATTAATAATAATAATGTAGAGGGAGGGTAGAGGGTGAAATTGTTCTCCTCACAGCAGAAACGAGGACTGCAGTGAAGGCACTGAACCATGATTGTCAGTGAAGGGTATACGCAGCACATGGTATGTGGTGTACAGTCCGATTAGCACAACGGGATGATTTAAACTGTGTTCTCAGATTTAAAAGTAAAACTGACCACGGATTACTGCCCTTATTCAGACACTAAGGGTGCTGCTCACGACGGGGATTGGCTGATTTTAGAAACAGATACGAACTGTCAACCAATCAGTATCACTGGTGTGAAACAAACTCATCCACCCTCACCTGTTTCCGCCCGAAGTCCGCCTGACTACATCGCGCTTCTCACCCCATCTCTCTTTGTGCATCGTCAGGTGCAGATTCTAACATGCGCACACTCAGACACACACACACACAAAGAAATACAGGCACAATCACACGCACACACCCGAAGCACAGATACACGTATAGACAGGCACGCACACATTTTCTCACACACTGAGACACCCATACTTGGACACAAAAACAGACACACATACATGCACACAAACACAGACAAACAAGCACAGACACACGGTCACCTCTAGATAAGAAACATGCATAAATAAACATGCAACAAGATAGAAACGCGGGCAAACAGACGCACAGATAAACACGCAAAACAAAACAAAATCACACACAAACAATCACACAAATAAAACAACACACAGGAAAACACAATCACAGGGACACATACACTCACGCACAGAAACGCAAAACGAGACATACGGACACAGAGACAACACGGACACATAGAACCACACACAAAATACAGAAAAACAGGCACAGGCACACCTCAAGGGCACAGACAGACACACAGCTAAATAGATAAATACACAGATGGACACACACACACATACACATCGGCACACTCACTCTCACACACAAACGCAAACACACATACACCTCCAGACATTATAGTATCATAAAATTTACAGTGCGGAATGAGGCCATTTGACCCATCGAGTCCACACCGGCCCTTTTCGGAAAGAGCACCCTACCTGAGGCCAAACCCAAACCCAAACTTTTTGGACAGTACAAGGAATTTAGCATGGCCAATCCACCTAACCTGCACACCTTAGGACTGTGGGAGAAAACCGGAGCACCCGGAGGAAATCCACGCAGACACGGGGAGAACAGACAGACACCACACAGACAGCGACCCAAGCCGGGAATCGAACCTAGGACCGTGGAACTGTGAAATAACTGTGCTAACCAGTTGGCTACCATACCCCCCGTTACAGACAGACAAACGCACACACACACACACTAAGGCACAGAGATGATAGACATGCCAACATACACAAACATAAACAAATCAACACCAAGGCAAGTACAGACACAGCTAGACACACACATACACCCACACACACTGGCACACAAACATTCACACACACAGACACAAAATCAGGTAGGCAGAAACACAAAGGCAGACTGACACGCACAGGCACCAACGAACCAGCAGACATTCACAGACACAAACACACAGACATACTCATAAACACTGACACACAGGCATGCACGCGCGCACACACAAACCAAAGACACACACCAACAAACACTCACAAACGCACGCACAGACCCACACAGGCACACACAGACACTGTCAGACAGTCAAAAACATAGATACACGCAATACACACGCACAGATATACACAGACATACACACAGAAGCACAGACCAACACACATCGACATGCACAAAATCACAAATACACGGACAAACGTTTGTTTGTGGGCAGCACCGTAGCACAAGTGATTAGCACTGTGGCGTCACAGCGCCAGGGTTCCAGGTTCGATTCCCTGTTGGTCACTGTCTGTGTGCAGTCTGCATGTTCTCACCGTGTCTGCGTGGGGATCCTCCAGTTGCTGCGGTTTCCTCCCACAGTCCAAAAACGTGCAGGTTTATAATAATAACAATAATCATCACTTATTGTCACAAATATGCTTTAATTAAGTTACTGTGAAAAGCCCCTAGTCGCCACATTCCGTCGTCTGTTCGGGAAGGCTAGAACAGAAATTGAACCAGCGATTCCTGGTCTTGTTCTGAATTACAAGCCAGCTGTCTTAACCCACTGTGCTAAACCAGCCCCGGTTAGGTGGACTGCCATAATAAGATGCCCTTAGTGACCAAAAAGGTTGGGATGGGGTTATTGGGTTACGGGGGTAGGGTGCAGGTGAGAGCTTAGGTGGGTCGGTGCAGACTCGGTGGGCCGAATATCCTCCTTCAGCACTGTAAGTCCTATGTTCTAAACATGGACACACACATACAAACATACTCGAACGCACACAAACACAAACAAATCACACACAGCACGCTGGCACAGTGGTTTTCACTGCTGCCTCACAGCGCCAGAGACCCGGCTTCAATTCCAGTCTTGGGTGACTGCCGCTGCGGAGTTTGCGCGGGTTTCCTCCACAGGCTCCCGTTTCCTCCTACAGTCTAACGGTGTGTTGGTTGCTTACATTGGCCAAGCGAAATTTTCCATGAGCGTCCAAACGATTATGGGGTTACAGGGATAGGGCGGAGGATTAGCCTCGGCAGAGTTCTCCTTCGAAGGGTAGGTGCAAATTCGATGGGGCAAATGGCCTCCTTTTACACTGTGGGGATTCTGTGATAAACACGAATACACTTGGATGGATAAGTATGCACAAACACACAAACGAACACATCCACACACACCCACGCTGATGGAAATGAAATGAAAATCGCTTATTGTCACAAGTAGGCTTCAAATGAAGTTACTGTGAAAAGCCCCTAGTCGCCACATTCCGGCGCCAGTTCGGGGAGGCTCTCACGGGAATTTAACCTTGCTGCTGGCCTGCCTTGGTCTGCTTTCAAAGCCAGCGATTTAGCCCTGTGCTAAACAGCCTCTGTGCATTTCTTTGCTCCACTCAGCATCCGTTGCAGGTGCCTATTTCTTGGTGCTTCTCCTTCAGTTTTCTTCATAGTCTCTCGTTGTTCCGGTCTCCCACTTCCCCTTCTCTCTCTCGCTTTCCCGCATTCCCTCTTTCACTTTTTGTCTTTATCTGCATGCGCTCTCTCTCTCTGTCTGCGTGCCTCTTGCTGCTTCATTCCATTTTCACAATATGATTTTCTCCGCCTTTCTCACTCACAATGCTTCTTTTGTCCTTTCGTTAAGTTGAAAATTGAAGCTGCCTGGAGTTGAAGTGACCCGTAAATTATTTTAATGTGGGAAATATAATATGAATGTAGGAAGGATACATTAACTGATAATATATTTGGAAGTTATGAACGGGCACTTTGGCTGAATATCATTTAACAAATGATGAAGTAGCGCCCTCCTGTGTCCAGAGCAGGATAGCGCTCGGGGAAGATCTCGACAAACCTACATTGGTACCTGCAGAGACACACATACAAACATTTGGAGATGCACACACGGATATGCATACTCGACCACGTACTCGCAAACACAGGCACACAAACGCAGACACACAGGCAGATAACTGGCCAGGCATAAGTTCCGATACAAACTGATGAATACATATATCACAGGGATGCCCAAACACGCAAGCACACACATACACAAGCACAAATACACACACAACGTACACACACAGCACAGGCACAGCACACACACTCCAACACAAATACAGATGGATACACCGTTATTTATATCCAGCGGTGTCTGGCGAGTTATATTTAATGTTATCTTACACAGGCTCTAGCGAATAAAGTCTGTGTAGAGATTCTTCTATATTCGGATTCACTCGATTTTTCTACATTTGTGAAAATGTTTTCCAACCTGTCGGAACATTCATGAGCAGTATGTGAGAAGCTGATTCGCGGGTTGTCCTTTCTCCCTGCTCAAAGTGGACACTATTCACCGTCGTCACTTTCAACGTTCAGTTCGTCTATCCCTACTTGTGATTCTGATTTCCAATGAAATGTTTGAACTTCAGGCGAATCAGTGTTCATGTGGGCCGTCTGGAAATTGGAGTTAAGGCGAATATCGGCGATCTTATTGGCCCAGGGTTTAGGATCGAGATGCCGATGTTCTTTTTTCCTCGTGTTTCTTATGTTCTTGTGTTCACCTGCATTTTTGTAATAAGCACATGCCCACATATCATTAAAATAAATACTTAGATCTCACGTTGCATCGAAAAAGCCTATGGTCAGTTTGTCCTTATACAAGGGAACGAAAATAATCTGCAGGGTGTCATTCGATGACGATGAGTCTGTCGCGCCGACTAGCCAATGTTATTGTGGCACAAAAGCCAGAGTTTCTTAGGATCAGTGCTTAACTCTAACTATTATGACTGCCTTGAGGATAGAAAAGAAGAGTAATAGACATACAATGGCCTCTGAAGGACGAGAACCTGCTTGCTTGTTCCTTCAAGGCTTCACTGGCTGCAACATTGATAGCCCATCCCTTTAGAAACCGGCGGTGAGCTGCATATTTGAACCGCTGTCCTCCAGATTATACAAATAGAAATTAAATGGGGAGTTTGGAGAACAATGGGACTGCGAGAAAATCAAGAGGAATCAATGAGTTCTGTGAAAATAAACTATGCAAATATTTCCAACATGTTATTGATCATGCGCTTATCATAAATTTAAAAATTAAGCAAAACCTGAATTTGTAATCAACAACTTTATGGCTCAACAGTTAAACTTTAACCACGCTTTTCAATTAAAGGTACTGCATCAAGCAGCAGTCTGGTGCATGGATAATTGATCTGTTCATGCGTCAGTGGACGGAGAAGCTGATCAACAATCCACCTGCTCATATCGGAAGAACAAAGCCTGATTCCAGCCAATCAAATCGCAGGATAGAGTGGCCTAACCTTTATCCGGCGCTTACATTAGCCGGATGTTGAAGACGTTGATCCACTTCGTGCTCTTCTGATCTGAGCTGTGCTCCGTTTTCTTATTGCCATTTCTATTTAAGGATGTGTTACACGGTGCAATTGAAGCTGCCTTTCATTCTGGTGTTACTAGCTTGTAGGTGCTGGAAATGTACTTTCAAACCTGTGGAGAAATTTTATTTTTTATCGGTGTTACTCCACTGTCTCATTGTATGAATGTGTTCACAGGTCGATGTCGCTCGGAGCAAGTTTTACAAAGTCCCATTGCAAGAACAGCCCAGAACGGGGATTTTGTGCAGCTAAACTGCAGCTACGACATGTCCAACATATACGGAATGTATTGGTACAGACAAAAGTCTGGTCAGGGTCTGGAGTGGATAATAAGGCGATTATCGGCTGGAAAAGAGAGAGAGGGTCGATTCGAATTGAAACTTTCTACTGCGGATAAACGGGGCCAATTGGTTATTGAAAACACAGAGACTGCGGATACCGCTGTGTATTACTGTGCGATAGAGCCCACATTGAGAGGAAAGGTGCAGTCGCTGTACAAAAACCTCCACCCTCTTTACAATCGCTGCAGCAATCTAACAAGTAGCAAACCGCATGCCAAACGTGTGAGACGAGAGCAGGAAACCAGAGATGGGAGCGAGGCTCCCAGGCCATTACAATCTCCTTCTGCTTGCTGTTTTCTGTAAAGATACTGATAGTCAGAATATACACTATCCGATTGAACAGTCACACAATGCATGCGGACTATCTGGTGAGAAAAATAGTCTGCATTGCTTAATTTTAAGCACGATCTCGAATCAGACATTTATAATAATCTTTATTAGTGTCAGAAGTAACACGGGAATGACGTTCCTGTGAATCCTCTTGTCGCTTGCTCGGGTTTACTGAGGGAAACATGACAAGCACATCTAACAAGCACATCATTCGGGACTTGTGGGAGGAAACCGGAGCACCCAGAGGAAAACCACACAGACACGGGGAGAACGTGCAGACTCCGCACAGACAGTGACCCAGCAGGGAATCAGACCCCGGGTCACTGTCTGTGTGAAGCAAATGTGCGAACCACTGTGGTACCGTGCCGACCTCGGATTATCTGTTTATTTGATGCTACTGCCGGACGTGTGACTGGAAGTATGAACACAATTCCACTGTTTACATGCAACCATGTTCCCTCTGAACTGTCTATACTTTGAGATGGATTTTCTCCAGTGCTTAATTCTGGAGAAATACTGACTGTCACAGAAAAAAACAGCTTTCAGGACAGATTCGCAAAGAGACTGAAATGATACTTTCACCTTGTGAATCGCACCATCAGTTTAAGTACATTTCACCCCACGTCAGTAACATTAACTTGATACTGAGAGTGAAGGAAATCAACTGAAAATCTTTGTCTAGTAGAATCAATTTTTTGGCTATTGGAGAAGACCTGATCAGCATTACCCTACCTTTGGTAAGTTCACGGACGGCTATATTGGCTCCTGCTTCTTTAATCTGATTTAAAAAACATTAATGTCTGCCTGAAAAACAATCAGGACCGACCGTTCGAATCTGCTAAACTGAATCACATGGGGCATGCTGGCAAATTAGATGGGAATACATGTTTATTGGATTATAGCCGATCTCCACGAACGTGACTTCATTCCAAATGTCAATAATTACGATCTCTATTTGCTTGAAAAGCATCTTCAGGAAGCTATCAAAACCTCAAGCCCGAACTGTTTTCAATCCTTGAGTATGATAAGATACACATTAAGCTGTATTTTAACATGAATGTCGGACCACATCCGTGTGAGTTGTAAAATACATTTTTGAAACGCACTAAAGCAACGACGTTCTGAATTGGATTTACAAATCTATATATTTCCATTAACGGGTGAAACGTTTGAACTGAGTCTCGGAGGAACATGTGAGGACGGCGTCCTCTGGCGGAAATAATGAGTACTTGCACATTAATGAGATGCTGATTGAAATCAGAGAGGAAGTTTGTCTATTCGGGATTTCCCGTTGTCCAATTGTGTGAGGATGAGCTGTGCAGGTGCCTATGGTCAATGTCAATGCCTATGTCAACAGTCAACAAGAATAAACGCTTAATCACATTAAATGGAAATTCAGTCACCCCCTCGCTAATTCGATCCTTTATTTGGTGCAAAATAAACAGCAACAATCCCCACATTCTGACCAACTGAGTTTCAATTGCTTTCAACCTAACTGGTACCGGATCACACGACCGTTATGCACAGGTTCCACAGCATTAGGAGGGCTCAATTCCCCGTTTATCAACAAATTATTGATGATTGTACTTGCGGACATTCCTTTGTTACTGCATCGGGTGAACTACTGGCCGTGGCCTGGGCCACTGTCCAGCTGTTTGACAGTCACCTGCTTAATTACCTCTATTAAACTATTTCGGTCATGCAGCTGCACAATATGCCATTAGTATCAAGAATGATGGATGCCCGTTATGTTTGACGCACATTATGATAGATGTTCATTAAGGTAGATGCCCAGTATGTTTTGACATTAGCATGACTAAAGTAAACATGCTGAGGTTTCGCTTTGGCTTGCTGATAATGGTGTTAATCACAATTTACAAATGTGAGCACCAGAGTTAGGGTGATTCTGCCATTGTCGTTAATGGGGAAGTTTATGCGTTCTTGGAGGTTGCCTCTTTTGTCTGAGATGCTACATCGCTACTTGTCATCAGATATGGTCATTTCTCAGTTGCAGCGCGCGGGAGCTTTATCATATCGGAAAGACACAGTGATTTGAGATAGTGATGAGGAGTGTGGTGGAATGGCTCCCCACGATTGTTCATGAGTCAGACACTATTGAGTGCAGGAAAGGTACTGTTGGCGCAGAAATGTCACTGCACTGCTGATCCACCCAACCACAGAAATGGAAATGCGGCAGCAATTTCTCTGATTACGTGGTCTTGTCAGAGCGACAGCAGCAAATGGACGCAGTGGCCGGTGACAATGAGATTCAAACTGACAAAATTGTACATGTTACCCTCAGCTGTCTCCGCAAGTGATAGAGCGACAGTTGAATCTATAGATGTCTGTGACTACCCTGCCCTTGCTCGTTCTTCGAAGGGACTGAGAAACAATGGTGTGGGAAAGGCATTAAGTGACCCGAAATACAGAAAGCTCGGATCCGGTGAGAGGATTTGGTTTATAGTAGGTTTGCCTATTAGAAAGCGAAATTTCAACCGCCTTTTAGATCTGGAAACATCTAACCCACTCCTAACAGCCCAGGATTCTTCTTTTGAACTGATAATCAACTTTTAAATTTGCTTTAGTGTCATCTTCTCCATCACCATAAGGGCCACATCCCAGATCGCAACAAAACACAAAGAAATAAATGTATTTCTCCACTCCATACCCATTTTCCCACATGCCTCCTTGTTGGGCCTGTGAGAGGACTGTGCCGATGGTTCTGGGACTACTGCCTGCTCCATGACGATTGCAATTAACCATTGAGTCGCAGATAGTCTCTCCGCTGAGGGAAGCCGCAATCGCCAGCACCATTGATTTGGTCAAGTATCCCTTCGATTGTATACATTGAACTATCTTATTTCACATGAGAATTCTTTGATTTCAATCTGTAATGTTTCTTTCTGCCATCTCTCTGTTTTTAGCCTCTGTTTCAATGATTTTGCTCATCCAATCATCGTGTTTTCGACAACCTGCATTCCACTAACCCTGATCCATGTGTCTCAGTGATACCGTAAAATCTGAGTTCTACATCTGTGCCAGTCAACCCATCTCTCGTCTCTCTGTTCATGTGTTGCACTGTATCTAAATTAAGCAATGTTCAACCTACCTTCTCACTGTCCACATGGCTATACAGAAATATGTCAATCCCAATCCCACGGCACGGCATGGGTTTATCGGCTACTCTGACAGAGAAATAGTCTTCCTGTTTGATTGTTGTTACATTTTAACAAACTCCTGCTATTTATCTCGGTCTCTGTATCAGTGCATTCAGACACACATTTATCTCCGGCTCTTTGTGGACGTTATTTGGATGCTTCAATGTCATCCGTCTCGCTACAGTCCCCAGAATTATTGAAGCATTTGAGCCTCACATAGAGAAAGGCCTGGACACATTCAGCATCAGGATTATAAGTGGCAGCTAATATCTATGCCACAAAAGTAGCATGCAACGTCAATCTCAAACGAGAGCAAATACACCCAGCGACCCTTGGTACTGTGTCCTCGATCATAAATACCCTGGAGGTTGCCATTGACCAGAAACATTAACTGGATCCATCACATAAATACGGAGTTGGAACAGCAGGCAAAACAATGCGAATTTTGGGGCGAGGAACTAATTTCCAATCTCCATAGTCTGCCCAACATCGATAGGAAACATACCAGTCATGTGATTGAATTCTCCCCACTTGACTGGAATAGCGCCATTTCAATAATACTCAAGTAGCTTCACACCATCTAAGATAAGACTCATTGATTTGCGCTTCATCCATCATCTGAAACATTCACTCACATCACCCACCAGTGCGCATTGGCAGCAGGGCGCGCCATCTGCAATATTCACCGCAGCAAATTACAAAGACACCTTTGGGAATACCTTCAAACGTTGCCAGCTCTACCAGCTCGAAAGACAAGGGCAACATATACATGTGAAGATTGCCATGTGGAGGTCTGCCTTTAGGTCGCACAGCATCCTGACTTGGAAATATGTCTCTGTTCTTTAACTGGGGAGGACGTGGTGAATTGAATTCCACCACGGCAGCTGGTGAAATTGAAATTCAATAAAAATGTGGGATAGAAATGTATAATGAAAACCATTAACCGTTGTCACTAATTCCCTTTAGAGAAGGAAATATGTCATCCATACCTGCTCCCCATAGATATGTGTTTGACACATAACTGATAATGGCAATAAATGTTGGCCCAGTATGGTCACATAACAACTGTCATGAGACAATATCCGGTTATTCCTTGAACAGGCGCCCTAAATCACATCGATGTGACCGTTCAAAATGACCCACATTACCTTGTTGGGTGAAGTTCTCTTTCAGAGGGTCCAGAATTGATGGTACGAATGGTCTCCTTCTGCACTGTCTGGATTCTATGATACGATGATTCACGTGTAAATATGCCTGATTCCTGACAGCGGCGTTTAAAAACATTGAAGGAGAAAATAAAGTTGTCAACTGAACCATGAGTGAGATCTGACTGGAGTAACTGTTACTACTATCCGAATAATAACGTGAATGGAATTCTGAAAAAAGGCTATTAAAAACAGGAAAATGCCTCTGCTTCCGGGTCACATTGTCGGCATAGGTTTGATCCGTACACCTAGACACGGAAGGACAGCTAACCACCTTCCCGGTTCATTGGCGACAGAAGGAAGTGAGATGAGAACATCCGGAAACAAGGCAGCAGATTATTCAGGGCGGGGATCAGATCGGCTGTCTTCAAGTTTCCAACTCCCGTTTCACAGAGCGCGCAGCAACAATGCGGCCACTTAGCCTCTGGCTTCTGTGGGGAGCTCTTCTAACAGGTAATTTTGGAACTAACATTTTTCATGGTTTCCATTGTGTATTCAGCATGGTATGAAATAACATTTGAACAGCCGATTATCATATCTGATCGGTTTTGATTTTCTTTCAGATCTGAGTCACGGAGATTCTGTCACTCAGCCGTTTTCCTCGGACGTTGAGACAGAAGGAGGAAGGGTGACTTTAAACTGTACCTATGATACTGCATCGAGCAGCTATAGCTTACTCTGGTACCGACAGCACCCAGACACACAGCCCACATATATAATCAGGAAATATTCTAATGGTGCTGAATATAAAGCAGATTTTGCTGAAGATCGTTTCTCTGTGGATCTTCAGACCTCGATGAAATTCATCAGTTTAAGTATATCGAGGCTTAGCTGACTGACACTGCCGTATATTACTGCGCTTTCTGGGACACAGTGATAAAAAGCAGCAGCATCCCTGTACAAAAACTGTAGGTGGAAACTGCAATCTGTTGAAGCATGTGGAGGATCGCGGGCAGCTGCAGCCACAATGAGCAGCGGAGCTGTCAGCCACTCAGTCACACAAGGGAGAGGAAACCACATCAGCTCCCATCAAACTGTCATCTAATTGTATCCAGCATGGGCTGAGAAAACAAACTGATGAATCCAATCCGACCAGCAGACATAGCAGAGAAACATATTCGAACAGGGCTTCTCTAACCCCCAAACTCTATAACCTGCTGCGGTGTGAGGCCGGTCGTTGTGAGCTGCACATTTCCCTGGTCCAGCAGCAAGCTCTCAGTCAAACATGTTTCTGCCCAGTTTAGAGAAGCCGATCCACCAGTACTCGCTCTGTGTCTCTCACAACCCATTGCCGAGGGGTGTCGTCAGTATCCCAGGTGGTGATGGTGGCGTGTGTGTGGATGGGGAAGGGGTGGGGGTGACTAGATTCTGCCATGTGGCAGCCTCCTGAATGATTCCTCTCTGCTCCTGTGTGAGGCGTCTGCTGCTGCAGATTGATTCTACGGCTACTCCCTAAGCGTTGAATGCAGCTTGTCGCTGAGCTGATGCACTGAGGGAACCAGATTTCCTCTACAGATACATTGATGTAATATCCCATTCATTCAATCATTAGAATTCTCGTCTCCTATCGTTTTTTAAAACATTAAATTGTAGTTTGATTCTTTTATCTCACCGTTTTTTCAGTTTATTTTCCAAATTATTTTGCCCAATTATTATCGTCCTTTCCCCATCTTCCCATTTCTTTCAACCAGTCCAATTTCCCCTGCCGACTCAGGACAATCTGCAATCTGTATCCATGTCACAGGCAATCTCCCTTCTTTCTGTCCCTGGGCATCCGTTCATCTCCTTTAACATGTGGACAACCAACCTACCCAGTCCATGTGCCAACACGGCAGCACAGTGGTTAGCACAGTTGCTTCACAGCGCCTTCTGCACTGTGAATTCTATCTATGAAAAGGACCATAAAGCATCATGTATCCCTTCACAGCGGCTGCATTGTTTAACATCAACGGGATGCACTGCAGCAACTCGCCAAGACATCTTCAACAGTACCTTCCATACTCGAGACATCCGAGAATTACAATCACATGGGAACACAATACTCTGCATCCTCCTACTCATACAGTTCTCTGCGGTAGAAATCTGCCTTGTGCACTAGCAAAGAAGTGATATATGAAATCTAATTCTGCTAACTGCACTGAAAATGGATATCAAATGCTGCATACACTGTATACACTGTATACACTATAACTCCCGTTTCGTGTTATTGCCAGATACCGATTCTTTGTCCAAAACATTATTGTTTCCATCTCAAAGACATGTGGAATAATGCGCCCACAATTCAAACAGAAGCAGCATCTAGTGCATTAATAAACGTCATCAGATCTCGGAAAATAATAGGCAGATTCAGGGTCAAATATAGAATCCCTGCAGGTTAGAAGGCCCATAGAGTCTGCACTGACCTCGGAAATAACACTGGATACAATCAGATGGTGCACTGATCATCCCTGGACACTAAGGGACACTAAGATTATCATAGAAGTTACAGTGCAGAAGGCGGCCACTCAGCCCATCGAGTCTGCACCGGCTCTTGGAAAGAGCACCCTACACGGTCAACACCTCCACCCTATCCCAGTAACCCCACCCAACACTAAGGGCAATTTTGGACACTAAGGGCAATTTATCATGGCCAAGCCACCTAACCTGCCCGACTTTAGACTTTGAGAGGAACCGGAGCACCCGGAGGAAAGCCACGCAGACACGGGGAGGATGTGCAGACTCCACACAGATAGTGACCCAAGCCGAAATCGAACCTGGGACCCTGGAGCTGTGAAGCAATTGGGCTATCAATGCTACCGTACTGTTCTCTAAGTAGCCACAGCTGATATGTGAATTGATGATCATCAATTGATGATGCCCTGCTCACTGTGCTCTGCATCGGGAACCAGCTGTCCAACCCACTGAACTAAAGGGGACGCCGAAACTAGGAGCCAGCCAAGAGTCGAACCTGGAATCTCCTGATTCATAGTCAGACGTGATATCCATTGCGCCACTGGCCCACAGCAGTTCCAGTTTTTTGCTATTCCTCGATGATGAAGACCAGTTACGAGATTGAGGTAATATTTAGCAACAGACTAAACTGGAAGCACCAGATGTTTATGCCCGGTTTCGAACCGGGGACCATTCGTGTGTAAAGCGAATGTGATAACCACTACACTACAGAAACAGCTGGCCAATATACAACGGCCAATGCACCTAACCTGCACATCTTTGAACTATGGAAGGAAACACGCTCAGACAAAGGGAGAAAGTGCAAACTCCAAACAGGCAGTCAGGAAATGAACCCTGGCGCTTTGAGACAACAGTGCTAACCACTGTGCCACCGTCCCGCCGATAGCATAAGCAGAGACAGGGTCTCGTGCATTCTAAACTGAGTTCTGGTCTGGCGGAGTATTGACTGATACAAACTGAGACATGGGCAATGCAGGAATAAGAAGGATATCGTACAATACAAGAATATCAGAGGCAGAAGTTTATAGTGTTACATAAACAGCGGCATGGACATGTGCAGCATTAACTAAAGCAGGATTGAGTTTATTAGAATCTACCTATCTAGTAGAGTAATAACTGAGACCGAAACACGTGATGCAAACATAATGTTGTTCCAGTTTACGATGCACAGATAAACGTTCTAATTCTGTAACCATTGTGACGTGTTTCTTGCCAGACTAACCGAGACATGGGTCAGTGCGTCATAATTAACGATGTTTAATATAAACAGGGTGTGGGCTGGTATATTAACAACTGATATTCAGCCGAGTGCAAGAAAACTGAGACAGGGCCTGTTGCAATGTGATAGAGACACGGCCGAGTGCAACGTAAAAATAGGCGGGGTCTGGGTGAATGTAAGCTGGGTTATTACCTGTTTTAAATGTTTTAATGGGATCTTGGCGTCACCAATAATGGCAGCATTTAATGCCAATTCCCAATTGACCTTGAGAATGAGGTGCTGAGCACTCTTATTGAACTTTGCATTCGATACTGAGTAAGTACACCCACAGAGCTGATAGAAAGGGAGTTCCAGGATTTTAACCAGGGACAGTGAAGGAACAGAGACATAGTTCTCATCAGAATGGTGTGTGGCTTGGCGGCGAACTTGCAGGTCCTGCTGTTACAGTGCATCTGCTGGGTCTGGTCCTTTTAGATGGCTGAGTTCGTGGGTTTGGAAGGTGCTATCGAAGTAAGAAGTTGTTGCAGTAGATTCTTGTATATCGCTCACGCTGCTAGAATTATCCACCCGTGATGCAGGGAGTGAATGTTTCCGCTGGTGGATGGGGTGTTCCTTGAGCCGGCCGCTTTGTCCCGGGAGGCGTCGAGATTCTCAAATTTTGCTTGAGGAGCACACTTCAGACAAATAGGGAATATTCAATCAAACTCATGACCTGCCTTACATATAATGTTATAGGGTTTGGGAAGTCAGGGTGAGTTACTCATCGCAGAATTTCCAGCCACTGACCTGCTCTTGTAGCCATATTATTTAAATGGTTCTCCCAGATCAGTTTTTCACCAATGCTAATCCCTAGGATGTTGATAGTGGGGGATTCAATGACGGTAGTGTCATTCAAAAATCAAGGTGAGATGGTTAGAATCTCGCTTTTTGACACTTGTCAGCCCTAGTCTGTATGTTGTCCAAGTCTTGCTGCATATGAAGACAGACTGCTTCAGTATTTGAGGAGTCGAATATGGTGCAGAACATTGGGTAATGATCAGTGATCATCCCCACTTCTGACCTTATGTAGGGTTATGCTTGGGCCGGGGATACTATGTCTGTTTCATGTAATGTAAGACATCTCGATTTAAGTGCCACCTGCTGGCCCAATATTGCAATTGCAGTTACTGTGAAAATGTCGTTGTCAGGTGTGGTCCATGATGCTGATGTGACAATAAACCATTTCCACAAATATATCACATCGCCTTCTGCTGGAGGTGCCAGGATTTAAGGTGTAACTCACTGCAGGTGTTGGAGGCTGATTCTCCCACATTGAGATCAGCACCAGAACAAAGCGGCTCAATTCCTGGTCACACATTTTTGTTCATCTTTGTTAAATAGACGAATGTTTACCTGGGCGCTGTATGGAGTCCAAGGGAAATTTTATATTCATCTTAATAAACATGGTGCTGGAGAGAGTTTATTAGTTCATTATACAACCCGGAAGATGGTTGGGGTCATTGTCTCCGAAGCTCCTCAGTAAGTTAACATGGGATTTTAATTTGAAAGGGAAAAGGTGTGTGCGTGGAAGACAGAGAGAGTGCGTGAGTGAGAGACAGGGTGCGTTTATGGGCATGTGTGTATATCGGTTCCTCTGGATATGTTTATGAGATAGAATTTGTGTGTGCTTGCGTGTGTGTTTGTGTGAAACACATGTTGTGTGCAACTCCATTTCACAAATATCACGACATCCTACTATTTCCAGTAGCAAATACATCCACTAGTATTGACACAAGTGTTGTACATGAAGCTCCCAATTGTCGTTCCGGGTTGTCATTTTCTCGGTTTGTGTCTATTCCAAAGCTGCTAAAGCCACTGGTCCTGGTGGTTCACACCAGCCCACCAAAAGTGTCGCCATTTTTTCAGTTGCAGCTGATGACACCCAATTGCGGTGATCAATGTTCAGGTTTAGGGACATTATGTCAAGCTGAGAAGAATCCTTGAAGCGGGATATCGGACTTGCCACGGGGATGTGGAAACCCCTTGGACATGTGACCATCTTCCATTTAGGGACCATACTATAACCGTGCAAACCACCTTTTTAATGGTATTGACGGGACTTGGAAGCTCTGTCTTTCAGAGTACTGCCGCATTTCTGATTTTGTCCTGGCAGTAAATATCCACAATGCACTGCGGACAACAAAGATGAAATTGGTTGAGCTGTTTTTTTTGACAGCTGTAAGTGTTTCTTGTTTCACAGTCATACAACAAGATTCTGAGAATCTAGTTAACCATTTCACCATGACCTTATAAACCATAGTAAGAAGTCTTACAACACCAGGTTAAAGTCCAACAGGTTTGTTTCAAACACGAGCTTTCGGAGCACGGCTCCTTCTTCAGGTGAATGGAAAGGCTTGTTCCAGAAATGTTTATATAGACACAGTCAGAGATGCCCCGGAATGCGAGCACCTGCAGGCAATCAAATCATCAAAGATGCAGAGAGAGAGGTGACTCCAGGTTAAAGAGGTGTGAATTGTCCCAATTCACCTCTTTAACCTGGAGTCACCTCTCTCTCTGCATCTTTGATGATTTGATTGCCTGCAGGTGCTCGCATTCCGGGGCATCTCTGACTGTGTCTATATAAACATTTCTGGAACAAGCCTTTCCATTCACCTGAAGAAGGAGCCGTGCTCCGAAAGCTCGTGTTTGAAACAAACCTGTTGGACTTTAACCTGGTGTTGTAAGACTTCTTACTGTGCTCACCCCAGTCCAACGCCGGCATCTCCACATCATGGCTTATAAACCATCTGCTTGTTCCAAAGGGTCAGCTTGATGATATTCCATGGATATTTAATGAGTCAAACAAATATCGTATCTGCTTTCCCCATGTCAGCATTACATTCTACATCAAGGCAGTCCCTCAACATGGAAACTCGGCAGCATAATCGGCTCACCGGCTCTTATTTAGTGTGACCATGGCGAGAGTGCAACACCTTGTTCCACGACCACTGTTCCTCATGCTTATGAAAAGGAAGAACAAGTTACAAGCGGTGGGGAACAGTCCATGAGTCTCTGTGGATGATGTTTTATTTGGATGACCGAATTTTCTGTGCAGAGGAATTATTTGATGAGGATGTATTGTGATTGTCTCCGGTTTGATGACTGAAAGGTTGCAGAAGTTGCAGCCTGACCGACTGAGCAAGTGCATTTCATTCATACCTTCAGAGACAGCGAAGATCATCAGTATGGCAGGGCAGCACGGTAGCATTGTGGATAGCACAATTGCTTCACAGCTCCAGGGTCCCAGGTTCGATTCCAGCTTGGGTCACTGTCTGTGCGGAGTCTGCACGTCCTCCCCGCGTGTGCGTGGGTTTCCTCCGGGTGCTCCGGTTTCCTCCCACAGTCCAAAGATGTGCGGGTTAGGTAGATTGGCCATGATAAATTGCCCTTAGTGTTGGGTGGGGTTACTGGGTTATGGGGATAGGGTGGAGGTGTTGACCTTGGGTAGGGTGCTCTTTCCAAGAGCTGGTGCAGACTCGATGGGCCGAATGGCCTCCTTCTGTACTGTAAATTCTATGATATCTAGTATGAAGAAGATGCCAAATAGAGTTGGGTGTGGGACACGGTCCTCTTTCACTCAATTATTCACTTAGAATCTATCAGAAGTGGAATCATCAATCGGTACAGTGCAGCGCATTTCGCCATGGAAGGAGTGAATGAGACAGGGGATCTTTAGCAGACAGCCAATCTTCCCCAAATCTTATAGTCCCTGCTCTGCTGATCGTGTCGAATGTTTATTGAGATTGATGAAAGTAAGGTGAAGAGGTAGGCATGTGTCAGAGGGAGCAGATCATGTCCAGAGTAAATCTTGCGACACAAACACCGCACCGTGCTTCCAGCTACATTCGGCCTGCAAGCAGATGAAGTGTTTAAAGTGTGAAGCCAGCTAAGGCCTTCCCAGTGCTGCTTTGAGTGAGATTCCCCCAACTAACCTGCACATCTTTGGACACTAAGGGGCAATTTAATTTGGCCAATCCAGCCAGCCTGCACATCTTTGGGCTGTGACAGGAAACCAGATCACCCGGAGGAAATCCACGCAGACACGGGGAGAATGTGCAAACTTCATGCAATCACCCAAGGCTGGAATTGTACCAGGTCCCTGTCGCTGTGAGGCAGCAGTCTTAGCCATTGGGGTGCTGGAGTAACATTACTGTCCAATTTAATATTCACATAATATATTTGTATATCAGAGACTGAAGGACAGGAACTTGTAATCAGTTTGGAAATAACTCCAATCTCTCCTGTTCTCAAACACTTTGTCTTGAAAGTTAACAAATGGGATGACGCCACATCTTAAAAAGGCAAAGTCTTTAGTTCAAATCGTCACCGTGCTGTCAGTGGAAAGGGTTAACTTCTCTGCCCCAAGCACGGTGGCCTAGTGGTTAGCACAACCGCCTCACGGCGCTGAGGACCCAGGTTCAATCCCGGCTCTGGGTCACTGTCCGTGTGGAGTTTGCACGTTCTCCCCGTGTCTGCGTGGGTTTCGCCCCACAACCCAAAAATGTGCAGAGTAGGTGGATTGGCCATGCTAAATTGCCCCTTAATTGGAAATAAATAATTGGCTAATCTAAATTTAAAAAAAACTTCTCTGCCCCAAAGGTGTTAGAACAAATATTCTCAAATGCGCACAACTGTGTAGACTTTGTGTAACTTTATTTTCAGATAAAAGAAGAACCAAACACCATTTTAAACTTTTTTTCTTGAAATGAAAATCGCTTATTGTCACGAGTAGGCTTCAATGAAGTTACTGTGAAAAGCCCCTAGTCGCCACATTCCGGCGCCTGACCGGGGAGGCTGGTACGGGAATCTTCAATTCTTTGGGCATTTTTCTCAGCTTTGCCCAAATGTGTTTTTCCCTCTTTCTTCAGGCACCTTTCCATTGATTCAAATAAAAAGAAAGAAAAATAAAAGTTAAACAATCAGTTTTCACAGAGAACCAAAAGCTTCAACATTCTTCCACCAAAAAAAGTTAAAGATGCTGGAGCTTCCGAAGCTTGTGAGATCCAAAGCACAACGTTAAGGCTAAAGTTTAACTTCAGAGAATCTAACTTTTCACTGCCTTTTACAATTGTACAAATGAATTGCAATTCATACTTCAAGATTTACTTTCACTCAGTAATAACGTCCCTATTTCAGCAGACTCCAGATCAAATCCCAATTGTTCTCTTCCCTTGTTGCTGGTGTGTGGAGAAGATCATGTTCACTGCAGATCTGTCAGCACAGAAACCGCACTGTGCTTCTGGATAAACTCAATCTGCAAGTAGATGAATCTTTTAAACATCACCCAAGTCCAAAGATGTGCGGGTTAGGTGGATTGGCCATGATAAATTGCCCTTAGTGTCCAAAATTGCCCTTAGTGTTGGATGGGGTTACTGAGTTATGGGGATAGGGTGGAGGTGTTGACCTTGGTAGGGGTAGGGTGCTCTTCCCAAGAGCCGGTGCAGACTCGATGGGCCGAATGGCCTCCTTCTGCACTGTAAATTCTATGTAATCTATGTAAAGTGAAGGTCTCCCCCTGACTCTAAGGAGTGAGATGTCCCTGTAGTTGATGCTGTCTCCTCTGTCACTGCTGTTTTTATTGCATCACACATGTTCCATGGACCAGTCTCACAGCCCAAAAGGGGAGGGCAGGAAGGTGGGACAGTCGATGGGACTTTCTGTGTGTGAGCAGTTCAGCCGGGCACCTTACAGCTTGCTCAGCAATCAATTGCCTTTTCCAGTTCAAATGATGAGGGTCCCTTGTCCAACTCAACCATGACAGGAAGCTGGAGGAGAGTCAAACAGAGACTGGGAGATGCCTGTTTCACAGGGGTACAGCTCACTGTTGTGTTCAACCAGCTCCTCCTCACTCTCTCACCATGACTGACACTGAGCATGCTCAGAGCACACACCCACCCTGCAGTTGCGCACTGGCCTCGTACACTCACTGATAGGGAAATGTCTGCAGCGCGGGGGATTCTGGGTAACACAGCTGCCATAGAGCAATTAGTAAACAGGAAGATTCTTTTTCCGAGTCAGCAAAACAGAAGATCCACAGTTAGGCAAGATGCTGGGCATGAAGCACAATGAGAGGTTTGGACACTTTATCTAATACAGAAGCACATTATTCTTATAACATATAACTTAGACATGGGCAGTAAGCAGGCTGATCTACAGTATGTACAGTATTTACAAGACCTGGGACACGGAAAATCATCTCATCAAACCAGTGATAGGTTTGTTTACTGTTCATAAATGTGACTGGGTCACACTCACGATTCATGCAAAATGCAACTCCCCAGGTTCACTGACCCACTCCCTCCAGACCTGTTTTCACTTCAAGGGTCTTGACATCTGCCTTAGTCTTTATCCAGCCATGTATGTTCAGCTCACACTGCCCAACAACCAGCCTCTCCTGCACTGGGGCACAGGGTTTCCATCACCAAAAATCTGTCCTGGTCCACCCATATCGACGCTACCACCAAGAAAGCACAACAGCGCCTATACTTCTTCAGGAAACTAAGGACATTTGGCATGTCCATACTGACTCTTACCAACTTTTACAGATGGACCATAGAAAGCATCCTCTCTGGCTCCATCACAGCCTGGTTTGGCAACTGCTCAGCCTAAGACCGCAAGAAACTTCAGAGAGTAGTGAACACAGCCCAGTCCATCACACAAACCTACCTCCCATCCATTGACTCTATCCACACCTCCTGCTGCCTTGAGAAAGCAGGCAGCATAATCAAAGACCGCTCCCACCCAGCTTACTCACACAGTTGGCTATTCAGCCCAGTCTGCTCCACCATTTAATAAGATCATGGCTGATCTAATAGTAACAGGCCGTTGTCCAATTCTCTTTTCAAGGCATCAATTGAATCTGCTTCCACCACATTTTCGAGCAGTGCATTCATGATCCCACATGCAGCACAGAATGTTTTTCTTCACATCATAAGACATAGGAGCAGAATTAGGCCACTCGGCCCTTTGAATCTGCTCCACCATTCAATCATGGCTGATATTTTTCTCATCTCCATTGTCCTGCCTTCTCCCCATGACCCCTTATTAATCAAGAACCTATCTATCTCTATCTTAAAGACACTCAGTGATTTGGCTTCCATGGCTTTCTGTGGCAAAGACTTCCACAGATTCACCACCCTCCGGCTGAAGAAATTCCTCCTCATCTGTTTTAATTTCTCCTCATCACCTGAGGAAGGAATTGTGCCCCGAAAGCTAGGGAGTAGAAACAAACCTGTTGGACTTTAACCTGGTGTGTAAGACTTCTTACTCTGTTTTAAAGTATTGCCCATTTAGTCTGAGATTGTGCCCTCTGCTTCTAGTTTTACCTACAAGTGGAAACATCTTCTCCATGTCCACTCTACCCAGGCCTCGCAATATCCTGTAAGTTTTAATAAGATCCCCCCATATCCTTCGAAACTCCATCGAGTACAGACCCAGAGTCCTCAACCATTCCTCATATGACAAGCTCTTCATTCCAGGGATCATTCTTGTAAACCTCCTCTGGACCCTTTCCAAGGCCAACACATCCTTCCTTAGATACGGGGCCCAAAACTGCTCTTAGTACTCCAAATGGGGTCTGATTAGAGCCCTATATAGCCTCGGACGTATATCCCTGGTCTTGTTTTCCAGCCCTCCCGACATGAATACATTGCATTTCCCTTCCTAACTGCCGACTGAACCTGCACATTAACCTTTTTAAAACATTTTTTAAAAATTGAATTACCCAATTCATTTTTTCCAATTAAGGGGCAATTTAGCGTGGCCAATCCACCTACCCTGCATATCTTTGGGTTGTGGGGGAGAAACACACACAAAGACGGGGAGAATGTGCAAACTCCACACGGACTGTGACCCAGAGCCGGGATCGAACCTGGGACCTTGAGGCTGCAGTGCACCGGCACGTTAACCTGAAGATTTTTATCGGGAGTTAACTGAAGTGTGTTCCTCACCTCTCAGGGGCTGGTTTAGCTCACTCAGCTAAATCGCTGGCTTTTAAAGCAGACCAAGCAGGCCAGCAGCACGGTTCGATTCCTGTACCAGCCTCCCCGGACAGGCGCCGGGATGTGGCGACTAGGGGCTTTTCACAGTAACTTCATTGAAGCCTACTCGTGACAATAAGCGATTTTCATTTCATTTCATTATCTAAATTTCCATTCACCACTTTTCTGTCCACCTGACCCAGTCAATGGCTTTCTCCCTCATTGTCTAAAATACATCAGCAAGTTTTGTATAATCCTGGTGTGTACATTTCAGTCTCAATCACTGATATATCCCGGAAACTGTGGAGCCCCACTGGAAACAGACGTCCAGGCATCATTCAGTCCCGGATGTGACTAACAGCAGCAACAATAGCTGAATCCAAACTCTGCTGCTGTCTGTGAACTTGCTGATGTCTGTGCAGGTTGTTTGACTGAGTGAATCTCCTCCCACACGCGGAGCAGTTAAACAGCCACTCCCCAGTACCGCTCCCACATATGGGCGACGCAGCAGCACAGTGGTTAGCACTGTTGCTTCACAGCACCAGGGTCCCAGGTTTGATTCCCGGCTTAGGTCACTGTCTGTGCGGAGTCTGCGCGTTGTCCCCAGTGTCTGCGTGGGTTTCTTCCGGGTGCTCCGGTTTCCCCCCCACAGTCCAGGTCAGGTGGATTGGCCATGCTAAATTGCCATTCGTGTCCAAAAAGGTTAGGTGGGGTTATGAGTTAGGTTGGAGGTATGGGCTTAAGTAAGGTGCTCGTTGCAAGGGCACCGGTGCACTCGATGGGCTGAATGTCCTCCTTCTGCACTGTAAATTCTATGATTCTGTTTCAGTGTGAACTTGCTGGTGGTTCAGCAGATTCGGTTTACTATTAAATCTCTTTTCACAATCAGAACATTTAAAAGGTTCTGATCAGTTTGAACAAGTTGGTGTGAAGTCAGCTGGGGTGACAGAGTAAATTTCTTGTCACACACGGGGCAAGTGTACGGCCTCTGTCCAGTGTGAACTCGCTGGTGTTGCAGAAGCTGGGATGAACATGTGAATCTCTTCACTCACACGGAGCAGGTGAATGGTTTCTCCCCAGTGTGAGTGCGTTGATGTGTCAGTAAATTCATTTTACTTTTAAAGCTCTTCCCACAGTCAGCACATTTAAAAGGTCTCTGATCAGAATGAACAAGTTGGTGCCCCTGGAGGAATGATGACCGAGTGAATCCCTTCCCACACACAGGGCAGGTGAATGGCCTCTACCCAGTGTGAGTGCGTTGGTGTCTCAGTAAATTCTTTTTACTTTTAAAAATCTTCTCACAGTCAGCACATTTAAAAGGTCTCTGATCAGTATGAACAAGTTGGTGTGTCAGGAGAAGTGATGACTGAGTGAATCCCTTCCCACACACGGAGCAGGTGAATGGCCTCTCCCCAGTGTGAGTGCGTTGATGTGTCAGTAAATGCTTTCTGCGTTTAAAGCTCTTCTCAGTCAGCACATTTAAACGGTCTCTGGTCAGAGTGGACCCGATGGTGAGCCCGGAGGTTTGACGAACCATTAAATCCCTTCCCACATTCCAAACAGGTGAATGGCCTCTCCCCAGTGTGAGTGCGTTGATGTAACAGTAAATCCTTTCTGCTTTTAAAGCTCTTTCCACAGTCAGCACATTTAAAAGGTCTCTGATCAGTGTGAACAAGTTGGTGTATCAGGCGGTGGGATGACAGAGTGAATCCCTTCCCACACGTGCAGCAGGTGAATGGTTTCTCCCCAGTGTGAGTGCGTTGATGTGTCAGTAAATCATTTCTGCTTTTAAAGCTCTTCTCACAGTCAGCACATTTAAACGGTCTCTGATCAGTATGAACAAGTTGGTGTCTCAGGAGGTATGATGACCGAGTGAATCCCTTCCCACACACGGAGCAGGTGAATGGCCTCTCCCCACTGTGAATACGTTGATGAGTTTCCAATTCAGATGGGTAATTGAATCCTTTCCCACAGTCCCCACATTTCCATGGTTTCTCCATGGTTATCAACAAGTTATCAGGTGCAGGTGGGATGCAGATTTGAGGTCACTATCAGATCAACCGTGATGTTATTAAATGGTGGAACAGGTTCACGGGGCTGAATGTCCTATTGCTGCTTCTTGACTCCTTTGGTGCGAATGTCCTTATGTCTCTCCAACTTGGATCATCAGTTGAAGCCTGAGTACGGTGTCTCCCTGATGTCAATGCTGCAATTTAGTTTCATGCTATGTGATTGGTTAAAGCTCAGTTCCAGCTAACTGTGGAAATTACTTAGATCTCTGTGTCTCGATGCTTTTCCAATCACACTGATTTTTGAAATTATTTCCAAAAGACAAAACAGACAAACATTTTTCCTTCCACGTTGAAAGACCGGTCCTGATGAATCAAGTGACTCTGTCAGATCTCGACATGATGTTTGCATCTGCAAATATTCTGTAAAAGGAGATTACATTGAAATACTGTGAATATATAAGATCACAAACAGGCCATTCTGTCACAGATTCTGCTGCTGTCAATACTCGGCACACATCTCCGACTGTCACACCGATCAAATCTCAGCCTTTCAGCTGATTTTCAATTCCATTTTCTCTCATGTTCTTGTCCCGTTTCCTTTTGAAAACATCTCAGCACTTTCCTCAACTCCTTTCCATGGTAATGAGTTGCACATTCTGAACCTGTGATAAATAGTTTAGTCCGTATTGTCCCCTTGGATTTATTCGTAGCTATCTTGTTTTTATGACTTGTTGTTTATTGATGGTCACTCTCTCACATCGCCCCTCTCCAAACTACTGATAATTTAAAAGATTTATAGCAGGTCACTACTTACTTTATTGTTGTCGATAGAAAAAGGACCCACTCCATTTAATTGTTCCTGAGAGCTGTAATCTCTCATGTTACAAAAGTCATCACTGTCAATGCAGGTTAGAATTCACAAAGAGACAAACCTTTCTGTTGGGTTCAGTTTGTTGTGTGCAAATTCTACAATTCTAACCCCCTGTAAATTCTGAACAGGCAATTCTAGTTTCTCTGGAACATTTTTTCCTCTCATTACCCCAAAGCTGTAAATCCCCGTCCCACACACTCACACTTTCTTTCTGGTCAGGGCTGGTTTAGCTAAATCGCTGGCTTTTCAAGCAGGCCAGCAGCACGGTTCGATTCCCGTACAAGCCTCCCAGGACAGGCGCCGGAATGTGGCGACTAGGGGGCTTTTCACAGTAACTTCATTGAACCCTACTTGTGACAAGCGATTTTCATTTCCTGGGCTAAAATTCAAACCCATCTCACCATCTGCACCATTTATTTCCTTCACTCCCAGTTTTCTCCCTCCCTCTCCTCTGCCTGGGTTCAGTTCTCCAGCTCCTGTCTGCAGACTGACAATAAAATCAATGGGTCTGAATTGGGAGTTTGGGGCCTCCAGCGGGTGTTTATGAATCCTCCCCGCCCACCTACCAGGGTTTCCTTCCTTGCCAGAGATCAGAGTCGTCATTGATTTGAGTGCAAAGTGTAAGCTCTTATTTATTATCCCACCCCTCCCCCATCCTGTGATGTGAACCACCCTCCAGTGTGTGAAGCAGGATGGTGCCCGTTAACCTGGGCCTGTTCCGGGAGGGAGGGAGAAGCTCCGCAGCTGCAAACCAGGGAGCTGACAATGATGGTGAAGGGTTTGCTCCAGCTCACAATGACCGGGGACTGATTGACGGCGGGTTCGAACCAATAGAAAAAGGGGGCGGGGTGGAAACCCGAACAAGACCGGCTGGTCCTCCAACCAATCAGAGTGAATGGGAGGCGGAGCAAAGCTCTTGCTCCCTCCGCATGCGCACGGCCACCCGGGCCTGTCTCGGGGAAAAGCCCGAGCAGCATTCGTCGGTTCAGCTGCTGTTTCCGAGCTTCGTCGTCGGGGCTTAGGCTATACACGGAGTGTTTGTGAAGCCTCCCTACCCACCCGCCGGCTCCATCCCTCCCTCATGACTTACCCAACCGAATTTGATCGGCTAACGATTTCCGCCCGACCGCCTGAATCCTGAGTTGTCATCGGTACTGCGCATGCTCCAGCTCACATTGGAGAGCGGGTAGCCCCGCCCCTCATTCACCCCGATTGGTTGGAGGACCCGCTGCAACCACTTGGACCTCCAGGCCCACCCCTCTCTTCCTATTGGTTCCGAGCTGCCGTCAAACACTCCTTGGGCCTTATGAGCTGGGGCATGCGCAGTGCTGATGCTGGGCTCGGCCGGGAGGGTTCACTGAAACCCGGTGGAGGAAGATGTTTCCGGGCCCGGGTTTGCATCGACAGCTGCGGGACGCTCCCGGTGACAGGCCTGAGTTAACGGCCGCCGTCTTTATAGAGGCTGCAAACCCGCAGGAGGCAAAACATCAGAGATAGAGTTTGTTGTGAAACCAACGGGATATTGTAAAACAGGAGGTCAGGGTTACAGTCAACAACAACAACTTCTATTTATATAACACCTTTAACATCATAAATCATCCCAGTCAACTTCACAGGAACATCATAAAACAAAGTGAGACACCCAGACACAAAAGGAGATATTAGGGCAGGTGACCAAAAACTTGGTCAAAGAGGTGAGTTTTAAAGAGAGTCTGAAAGGAGGTAAGTGAGGTGGAGACGGGGAGGTTTAGGGAGGGAATTCAGTGCTTGGGGCCGAGGGAACTTAAAATTTCATAGAATTTACAGTGCAGAAGGAGGCCATTCGGCCCATCGAGTCTGCACCGGCTCCTGGAAAGAGCACCCTACCCAAGGTCAACACCTCCACCCCATCCCCATAACCCAGCAACCCCACCCAACACTAAGGGCAATTTTGAACACTAAGGGCAATTTATCATGGCCAATCCACCTAACCTGCACATCTTTGGACTGGGAGGAAACCGGAGCACCCAGAGGAAACCCACGCACACACAGGGAGGATGTGCAGACTCCGCACAGACAGTGACCCAAGCCAGAATCGAACCTGGGACCCTGGAGCTGTGAAGCAATTGTGCTATCCACAATGCTACCGTGCTGCCGTATCATGGCATAGTAATTAGAATTGAGAGTGTGCAAGAGTCCAGGATCAGATCTGTGCAGATATCTCAGGGGGTTGTGGAGCTGGAGGAGATGACAGGGAGAGGTGAGGCCATGGAGGGATTTGAAAACAAGGGTGAGAAATGACTGGGAGTGAATGCAAGTCTCGGAACACAGGGATCATAGGGGAAAGGAACTTGCTGTGAATTAAGACATGGGGAGCAGACTTTTGGATTGCTTGAAGTTTTCAGAGGTATAATGTGGGAGAGCAGACAGATGTGTGATGGAATTGTCAAATCAGGAGGTGACGATGGCATGACCGAGGTTTCAGCCCCATGCGCACAGAGACAGAGAGAGATCGGATAATGTAACGTCAGTGGAAACAGGTGGTCCTAGTGATGGTACAAACATGAGTCCAAAGATGTGCAGGTTAGGTGGATTGGCCATGCTATTTTGCACCTTAGAGGGCAAAGACGTGCAGTGTAGGTGGATTGGCCATGCTATTTTTCCCCTTAGAGGGCAAAGATGTGCAGGTTAGGTGGATTGGCCATGCTAAATTGCCTTAGTGTCCAAAAAGGTTAGATGAGGTTACGGGGATAGGTGGGGGTGTGGGCTTAGGTACGGTGCTCTTTCCAAGGGCCGTTGCAGACTCAATGGGCCAAATGGCCTCCTTCCGCACTGTAAATTCTATGAGGTCAGAAGCTCATATTGAGATCAAATGTGAAACCAAGTTTACAAAGAGACTTGCGAAGTCTCAGACTGTTGCCAGGGAGAGGGATAGAGTCGGTATGTCAGGAATGGAGATTAGAGCAGGGACCGAACAGTGGATTCAGTCTTCTCCATATTTGATTGACGTTATTTAGTCAGCAGGAAGAGAACCAGAATGGACCCTGAGTCTGATATCCGGTATAACTTAGTTCGAGAGGAAGAACAAAGGAAACCCTGGAAGATTTGGAGAAACGACCTTCGCGATTGTTCATCAAATCTCCACACAGTCAGTTCTGGACACAAGGTTCACCTCTGTTATTCTAATTGGACAGTCAGTGTGATTCAGATTAATGTCTGTCACAAGTCATGAATGAAGTGACTTATAAAGCATATTCTTACCTCTAATTATATAACTTTGGTAAAAGGAAACAGAAATGATGATCCACTACTTTATTTGGATTTCAGCCCAGGGAGGAGGGAGAGTGTGTGGAACGGGGATTTACAGCTTTGGGGAAAGAAGAGAGACAGAAATGTTCTGCAGAAACTGGAATTAACTGTTCTGAGTTTCTATCCTGTACTGATAGTGTAACCTTTGTGATGTGACCATCAATTCACAAGACACGTGGTTGGAGGCGAACAGTGGTTTTAATAGTCTTACAACAGAGCCTGCCTGCGACGAGATGAACTGGCAGGCAGGCTCACGACTGCAAAGCTTTATACTTCCAGTTAGTGGGAGGAGCCATGGGCGGAACCAAGGATGGAGCCCAGTACAAACTCCTCATCTCCACCTAAGGGCAGAGCCGCGCAACTGCTCGTATGCCGAGCTTACAAAGATGCAACACATCATATAACGACAGTGTGAATTACAAGGAGTGTGATTCACCACATTCACCCCCTGTAAAAAATCAAGTTCAGCGGGGGTGATGTGTTTACAAGTTACAAATTACAAATTGAGTTGATCCGGCTGCCGAGCCGACCTCTGAGATTGTCGAAGCACTGGGGTTGCAGCCTCTTCTGGTGGCTGGGTGGTGGCGGTCGGCGAGGGAACCATGGCGGACTCCGGGGGTGATTCAGTCAGAGCTTCGTATCCGACTGTTTGGACTAGGTGACGGGGAGCGCTGGAAACCCAGAGGCGTGGGGGCACGGAGCATGGGCAGTGAACCTGCAGGCGTGGGGGGTTGGGAGGGGTATAGTGTGAGGGGTACCTCGGCCCAAGTAGTGTCGGAGTTGGATCCTGCAGGCGCCAGGTCCCGGAGGGAAACAGTGTCCTGACGGCCGTCAGGGTACTCAATGAACGCGTAGTGTGGGTTCGAATGGAGTAGGAGCACTGTCTCTATAAGTGGATCAGTTTTGTGGGTCCGGATGTGCTTCCGGAGGAGAACCAGGCCCCGCGTCTTCAACCATGCTGGGAGAGAAACCCCCATCGTAGTGCCCCTGGAAAAAACAAATCGCCGCTCGTGAGGGGTCTGGTTGGTGGCCGTACATAAGAGGGACCTAATAGCATGGAGTGCGTCGGGGAGGACTTCCTGCCAATGGGAGGTCAGGAGCTTCCTGGACCGGAGAGTTAGTAGGATGGTCATCCAGACCATGGCGTTCGCCCTCTCCACCTGCCCGTTCCCCCTGGGGTTATAGCTGGTAGTCCTGCTCGAGGCGATGCCCTTTTCGAGCAGGTACTGATGCAGAGGCTGGTTTAGCTCACTGGGCTAAATCACTGGCTTTTAAAGCAGGCCAGCAGCATGTTTCGATTCCCGTACCAGCCTCCCCGGACAGGCGCCGGAATGTGGCGACTAGGGGCTTTACACAGTTACTTCATTGAAGCCTACTCGTGACAATAAGCGATTTTCATTTCATTTCATTTCAGCTCGTTGCTCATAAAGGACGAACCCCTGTTGCTGTGTACATAGCTGGGGAAACCAAACAGGGTGAAGATGCTGTGCAGGGCCCTAATGACTGTGTGGGAGGTTATATCGGGGCACGGGATAGCAAAGGGGAAGCGGGAGAACTCGTCTATTACGTTCAGGAAGTACACATTCCTATTGGTCGAGGGGAGTGGCCCTTTGAAATCGATGCTCAGGCGTTCAAAGGGCCAGGAGGCCTTGACCAGGTGAGCCCTGTCTGGTCTATAGAAGTGCGGTGTGCACTCCGCACAGATCGGGCAATCCCTGGTGATGGCTTTTACCTCCTCGGTGGAGAAAGGCAGATTTTGGGCTTTGGCGTAGTGGGCGAGCCGAGTGACCCCCGGGTGGCAGAGGTCATTGTGGATAGCTTTCAGGCGGTCGTCTTGCGCGCTGGCATCTGGGGGCTCGTTGAGCTTCCCCAGTCGGTACATGATATCGTACTTGTAGGTGGAGAGTTCGATCCTCCACCGTAGGATCTTATCATTTTTAATTTTGCCCCTTTGTGAGTTGTCAAACATAAAGGCAACCGATTTTTGATCGGTGATGAGGGTAAACCTCATACCTGTGAGGTAGTGCCTGCAGTGACGTATAGCTTCCACGATGGCCTGTGCTTCCTTTTCGACCAAGGAGTGTCGAAGTTCCGAAGAGGAGAGGGTTCGGGAGAAAAAGGTGACTGGTCTCCCTGCCTGATTTAGTGTGGCTGCGAGAGCTACCTCTGAGGCATCGCTCTCTACCTGGAAAGGGACGGATTCATCCACCGCCCACATGGCCGCTTTGGCGATGTCCTCCTTGATACGAGTGAAGGCCTGACCAGCCTCATCCGATAGAGGAAAGAGTGTGGCCTTAAATAGTGGGCGGGCTTTGTCCGCATACTGAGGGACCCACTGGGCATAATATGAGAAAAACCCCAGGCACCTTTTGAGGGCCCTGGGACAATGAGAGAGAGGGAGTTGCAGTGAGGGACCCGGAGCTGGTCCGGGTCGGGACCCAGGACTCCGTTTTCATGACACCGAGACCCCATTCGTGACGCCAAAGGGAACCCAGAGGAAGTGGAAGAGGTGGCCGTCGGCCTCAAACGCCGTGAAGTGGCGGTCCTCCGGGCGGATTGGGAGCTGGTGGTATACAGACTTAAGATCCACCGTGGAGAAGACGCGATAGTGGGCGATCTGATTCACCATGTCTGCAATCCTGGGGAAGGGGTACGTATCAAGGAGCGTGAACTGATTAATGGTTTGGCTATAGTCCACTACCATTGGAATTTTTTCCCGGTCTTAACAACCACCACCTGAGCTCTCCAGGGGCTATATCTGGCCTCTATGATCCCCTCACATAGAAGCCTATGGACCTCGGTTCTGATAAACACCCTGTCCTGCAGGCTGTATCGCCTGCTGCGAGTGGCTATGGGTTTGCAGTCCGGCGTGAGATTGGCAAAGAGTGGAGGGGGGTCGATTTTTAGTGTAGCGAGGCTGCCGATAGTGAGCAGGGGCAAGGGCCCGCTGAAGCTGAGTGTGAGGCTTTTCAGGTTGCACTGGAAATTGAGTCCCAGTAGGAGTGGGGTGCAGAGTTCAGGGAGCACGTACAGCTGGAAGTTCGAGTGGCTAGTGCCCTGGATCGTTAGGGTCGCGACGGTGCACCCTTGGAGGTGAACAGAGTGAGAGCCCGAAGCGAGGGAGATAGTTTGCCGTGCAGGGAAGATAGGGAGCGAACAGCGTCTTACCAGATCTGGGTGTACAAAGCTCTCGGTGCTCCCGGTGTCGAAGAGGCATGGTGTCCTTTACCCGTTGATTTGAACGGTCATCATAGAGTTGCGGAGGTGTTTCGGACGCGACTGGTCCAACGTCACCGTGCTGAGTTGCGGGTAGTCGACGGCTCAATCAGCTGTGCTGGAGTGGCCCCGTGATGACTGCCCTCTGAATTCGTAGTTTTCGAGGCGATTTTCTGAGTTGGAAGAGGAAGGATCCCAAGATGGCCGCCCCGTGGATCGCATGTGGTGGGCAGCGAGGAAGATGGCGCCAAGATGGCGGCCCCCATGAGTCGCACGTGTCGTTTGGGGGTGGAGTCGGAGTACAGGCCGCAGCATTTCGGGGCCTGCGGGCCTGTGGAGTTTGAAAACGAGTGCTCTGGGTTGAGGGAGAGTTAGGAGATGGGGCCTGCTTTGTCAGGCAGACCTGGGCATAGTGACCCTTGCGGCCGCAGCTGCTGCAGGTCACGTTACGGGCCGGGCAGTACTGCCGCGGGTGCTGGGGCTGTCCGCAGAAATGGCACACTGGAGCTGCGTGATGGGTGGGTGGCCGCACGGCGCAGGCCTGGGGGAGTCGCCGGTTGCTAGCCCAGGATGGGGTCGCTTGGTCCGCGGGGAACGAGGTGAGGCTGCGGAACGAGACCTCCATGGTGGTAGCCAATTCTACCGTGTCCTCTAGATTCTGGGCCCCTTTTTCGAGCAACCGCTGGCGCACATAGTTTGACCTGAGCCCTGCCAAGTACACATCTCTGACGGCGTGCTCCATGTGCTGTTTGGCTGATACAGCCTAGTAATTACAGTCCCGAGCTAAAGTCTTTCATTTCCGCAGGAATTCGTCCAATTACTCCGCGAGGCGCTGGCGGCGGGTCGTAAAAATATGGCGCGCGTAGACCTCGTTGATGGGCCTCAAGTACATTCGATCTAGCATGGCTAGGGCTCCCGTATACGAGTTGGTACTATTGAGTTGAGTAGAGATACGGTGGCTCACCCTTGCGTGCAGTAGACTGAGTTTCTCTCCTCTGTAGTTTCTGGAGTACTTGATTCAGCCAGGTAGACCTTAAAACATCTGAGCCAGTGTTGAAAGATTTCTCTTGCCTCTGCAGCCTGCGGGTCGAGTTCCAGTCGATCAGGTTTGAGGGCTGATTCCATAGTCATTTTCTTCAAGTTTCCAAAACTATTAAATTGATGTGACCATCAATTCACAAGACACGTGGTTGGAAGCGAACAGTGGTTTTAATAGTCTTACAACAGAGCCTGCCTGCGACGAGATGAACTGGCAGGCAGGCTCACGACTGCAAACCTATATACTTCCGGTTAGTGGGAGGAGCCATGGGCGGAACCATGGGCGGAGCCCAGTACAAACTCATCATCTCCCCCTACAGGCAGAGCCGCGCAATTGCTCATATGCCGAGCTTACATAGATACAACACATCATATAACGACAGTGTGAATTACGAGGAGTGTGATTACCACACTCTGTGACCTCATTTTACAGGGCATGACGGAGGATTTTCAGACAGGAAACACAAACCAAACACAAACATTAAGATCTGACAGTGTTACTTAATTGATCAGGACCTGAATATCCTTAGACTATGAATGTGGAATGAAAAATGTTTGTTCTGTTTGTGGGAAAATATTTCAAACATCAGTGTGACTGGAAAAGCACTGAGACACAAACGCACCCTAGTGAGTCTGTTCCAGTGAACTGACTGCGGAAAGAGCTTTAACCAGTTGCAGCCTGAAAAAACACACCACTCACTAAGGGGAGAAACCATACACGTGTTCTGTGTGAGGACCAAGCTTCACTTGATTGTCTAAAGAGGAAACGGACAAAGACACTGACTCCATGGAGATACTGTGGAAATGTGGAGATTGTGGAAGTTGGATGTTCAACAGTTTAGTGAGAATCGGGTCAAAGGAGCAAAGGGTAAGTCTTACAGACAAGGTGAGCTCTGAGAGGGCATGATGGGAGACAGCAGGAAAAGAGGAGAAAGATGTGAGTTCAGAATTTGGACAAGAAAGCTCTTCGAGGCAGTTTTACTGCGTGGTTGAGTGGAAGAGGAGCTGTAGAAGCAGCTGATCGGATTGTTTCAATGGGTGGGGTTTTCCAGACCTTCCTGCTGGCTGGATCTTCCAGTCCCACAGATCGCTCGGTCTGCTGTTCCGGTTCATTGGTTGTCTCATTGGGTTCACTGTGGGTCTCTTGGGGTCTGTGGAAGAACACCCTGAGACTCATTCGTCTGATGAATTCCCTGGAGTGGAGAAACTCGGATATAATTTTCACAGCCTTGAACACATCATCAATGAAGACGAACATCTTGTCAAAGGTATCCCCACACCCCCACTACTTGCCTTCAAACAACCGGGCAACCTCAAACACCATTGTTTGCAGCAAACTATCCACCCTTCAGGAGAACAGCAACCACGACACCACACAACCCTGCCATGGCAACCTCTGCAAGATGTGCCAGATCGACATGGGTACCACCATTACACGTGAGATCACCACCCACCAGGAACGTGGTACATACGCGTGCGACTCGGCCAACGTTGTCTACTTCATATTCTGCAGGAAAGGATGTCCCGAGGCATGGTACATTGGCGAGACCATGCGACAATGGATGGACTGACATTGCGCGACAAGCACGAGGCAGGAATGTTCCCTTCCAGATGGGAACACTTCCGTCAGTCAAGCGCATTCAGCCTCTGATCTCCGGGTTAATGTTCTCCAAGGCAGCCTTTAGGACGCACGACAACGCAGAATCATCGAGCAGAAACTGATAGCCACATTCCGCACACGAGTACGGCCTCAACCGGGACCTTGGATTCATGTTGCATTACATTCAGCCCCCCACCATCTGCCTGGGCTTGCAAAATCCTACAAACTGGCTTGGCATGAGACTATTCACACCTCTTTAACCTGTGATTATCCATCTCTCCTGTCGCACCATCTGGACCTTTAAAGACTTAATTACCTGCAAAGACTCGCATTCAAAGTACCATCTCGCATCATTGAATTTTTCTATGTATGTGTTTGTGGAATCCACCTCTTCATTAACCTGAGGAAGGAGCTGTGCTCCGTAAGCTAGGGATTCAAAACAAACTTGTTGGACTTTAACCTGGTGTTATAAGACTTCTTATTGTGCCCACCCCAGTCCACATCATAAATGAGAAGCATTTAATGCTTCAGCCAGTTTCAAACCAGGCACCTTTAATACGTTAGGTGAATGTGGTAAATGCTACACTACAGAAACATCTGGAAGCACAGTATCCAATGGCCCTGTGCAACATTCAACTGCACAGCCTTGCTGCAGCTTTCAATGGTTCAGCTGGGAGGCCACGTCCCTGATTACATGAAGACAGCTGTTCCTTTAAATCAGATGTCTCAACTTGTAAGACCATGAGATTTAGAACTTATATTGAACTTTAGCATTTGTTCAGCATTGTGGATAGCACAATAGCTTCACAGCTCCAGGGTCCCAGGTTCGATTCTGGCTTGGGTCACTGTCTGTGCGGAGTCTGCACATCCTCCCCGTGTGTGCGTGGGTTTCCTCCGGGTGCTCCGGTTTCCTCCCCCAGTCCAAAGATGTGCAAGTTAGGTGGATTGGACATGATAAATTGCCCTTAGTGTCCAAAATTGCCCTTAGTGTTGGGTGGGGTTGCTCGGTTGTGGGGATAGAGTGGAGGTGTTAACCTTGGGCAGGGTGCTCTTTCCAGGAGCCGGTGCAGACTCGATGGGCCGAATGGCCTCCTTCTGCACTGTAAATTCTATTTTTTAATTTAAAAAAAAATCTCTAACGGAACAATGCTGTTCAATCGTTAATGCATCACAGGGCAGCACGGTGGCGCAGTGGGTTAGCATTGCTGTCTCACGGCGCCGAGGTCCCAGGTTCAATCCCGGCTCTGGATCACTGTTCGTGTGGAGTTTGCACATTCTCCCCGTTTTTGCATGGCTTTCGCCCCCACAACCCAAAGATGTGCAGATTAGGTGGATTGGACACGCTAAATTGCCCTTTAATTGTAAAAAATGAATTGGGTACTCTAAATGTATTTTTTTTAAAGGCATTAATGCATTATTCTTATCTTCCAACAGAAAATTTCCACCAATTTTACTCATTATGTTTCTTTATTCCATGTTGAACCTCAATATATTTATTTGTTATACATGACTTCATTTTGAATTGAATAGCTCTTGAGTCTTCACTCTTAATAACTCTGAAATATACACCATTGAATTCATTGCAAACATGACTGACCAAGAAAAGAAAGTGTTTCACTGGGTCACAGAAATCCCATGAATCTTTGTTCAGTTTGATCATAGTCAGCTTTTAAACAAAGTGAAATATCGTTAAATGGAACAGAATTGAGAATTATGTGTTGCTTATATTTGACCCCTCTGTGTTTTGGTGTGAAACATTCTGCAGCCTAAGTCCCGTTCATGTTAACGAAAGGAGGGGTGACAGCAAATCCGCCCTGAGCCTGGATTTCCTCATCTCCCTGAGTGGCTTTTCCTGTTTCTCCATCATTAAGGCTAAATTTTTCAAAAAAGTGGTTCAGTTAAATCTCTAATTTCCTCCAATTCAGTTCTGTCTAGATGAGCACACATTACCATTAGATATGTTTCGGATGGTGATTAAAATGTCAATCTCCGTCTACAAAGCCATTAAATTATTTAGTGAACTGAGCAAACTGCCAAGATCCGCACTTTGTTTTTTCATGTATGGAATGATCTGTCTGGACTGTAGAACAATACCTTTCACTGTACCTCATTAATAAATCAAATCCAATCAAAGAGACAGTTTCTTACTTATCTTCAAATTGAAAAGTGTCTTCTTAAAACTTATTTATTCATGGGAGGTGGGTGTCACTGGCTGGACCAGCATTTACTGCTCATTCCAATTGCCCTTGAACTGCATGTCTTGTGAGGCTATTTCAGGGGGTACGTTCAAGTCAACCACGACATTGCCGTGGATCTGGAGTCACGTGTGGGCCAGGACACGTACGGAGAGCAGATTTCCTAAAGTAATTTGTGACCCAGACAGGTTTTTCAAACAATCATGAGACTTTTAATTTGAGACTTTTATTCAATTTCAATATCTTTCATAGGCAGATTCGATCCCAGATCCCCAGAGCATTAACCTGGGTCTCTGGATTACTAGCCCAGTAACAATACCATTACTCCACTGCCTGGCCCACACAGTCTTGGCAGAATATGATGTCTTGTAACTTCTCAAAATTATAAAGTAATTTATTTTTTCCATTTATTTTTTCAAACAAATTCTAATAGTTCTGCAGTTTCTGGAAACATTTTGGTTGATCGTGTTTATTTTGTAAAATAAAGATAGAGTCTTTGCAATATAACCTCATACACCAATTCACTAATGATAATCAATGTTCACTACTGAATAATCATTAGTTAATTTATTTTTGCCATGAAATCAATACATAGTTAATATAGAAAAGGTACAGAAGGTGAAGTGGCTGCAGGAAGCCACATGTTAGAGGTATAAAAAGGCTTCCTTGACCTTGTTACGAATAACAGTGATTACACTATGTAAAATCAATTTTTAAACTAAATGTGATTACATATGCGACTTACAGCTTCCTACATTACAGCAGTGAATATGTTTCAAAAGTACTCCATTGGCTTTAAAACACTTTAGGAGGTCCAGTGGTCATGAGAGGTTTTATAGAAATGTACATTTGTACTAATTGTCCACAAACTCAGATACATTACACTCGGTGTCCTCACCAAAATCATTGAGAAAGATTCAGTCTTAATGTTGTGTAATAACCACAGCGCTGATACCATTTTGCAGACTGTGAACCTCCAGATACACTATATCCACAATTATCGGTTGTAAAACACAGCGAGTTGTTGTGATTTGGTATGCACTGTCCATAAATGGTGCTGGAATCTCATTGGACTGTAACTTCCAAAAGGAAATTTGGTATAGTCTGAAAAAAACAATAGTCGAACTATGGGATTAAATGGGTCATGGTACAATGCTAGCATGGAACAAAAGGGCCAAATAGACTCCTCTGTGCTCCACGAGCCTTGTATACATGTAAAGCGAGTGGTAACGACCTGGAAGCTACACCTATGAGGGCAGGAGATGCAGAGATGACAGAAGGATTGCAATAGGAAATTGGACAGGCATTGAGAGAAATAAACCCACAGCGATTCGGGGATAGAACGGGGCAATGGACAGACTGGCTTCCTCCACAGGGAGCCGACATGGTCTCAAAGGGCTGAATGGCCCCATTCCCCACCCTCCAGATGCTGTGATCTCAGGAGAGAAATTCAGCTACTCCAGTCACTCCAACTAACTGGAATCTCTCATCTCTGGTGCCATTCTCGCAAATGTTCTCTACACCGTCTCTAAGAACTTCACATCTTTCCTAAGGTGTGGGGCCCATATATAGGGTTCCATTGCAGAGGGAGAGAATTGAAAAGCGGAGGAAATGTTCAACTGGGGTAAGACTACACCGGGAGGACTGTCAACATTGGTGATCTCCATTTAGAAAAAGGAAATAGAGGCACTGGATAATGTGCAACAAAAATTCATAATATGCAGAACTGAGAGCATTTAACACTCAGGAAAGGCCGGGGCTGCTTTTTTCGGGAAAAGAGAAGACTGATGGGTGACCTGCTGGAAATCTTTAACATTATGAAGAAGCTCAATAATCCAATAGGAATTTCAGTAGAAACCTCTTTACCCAGCGAGTGGTGAGAATGTGAAACTCGCTACCACAGCGAGTGGTTGAGGTGAACAGCATGAATACATTGAACGTAACGATAGATACATACATGACGGAAAAAGGAATAGAAGGAGATGCTGATGGGGAGATGTAGAGGGGTGGGTGGATGATCACGTGGAGCATAAATACTAACACAGACCATGGCTACCCTCAGCCAGTATGGGAATTTAACCTGTGCTGTTGGTGTCACTCAGCACAAACCAGCCATCCAGCCAACTGAGCTAACCAATCCCCGTGTAAATCTGTAATAATTCCTTAAATATTAGCGATTGCCTGCCTCCCACCATACTATTTAATGTACTTTTCCAGTGCACCTCAGATAACTTGCCCCTCATACCCTAATAAATTTCTTCTGTGAGAAGCACTGAGATAAATTAAAGAAAAGAACCATGTAACCACCACAGCCCATTTTCATGGCAATGTGGCATGATGTTTGGAGTTTCCAAACAGAAATGGTAATGAAACATCTTGTGGTAATGAAACCTCCAAACACCCTTTCATTCTTTGATCCTTGTGAAATGTGAAACCAGATATTCGCAAGAAGGCTCAGAGAGAATCAGCCCACTGGAGACGAAGCCGTGAGACCGGCCAGTCCAGCAGAAAGAAACCCTCTGACCATCCCCAATGACCAACAGAATGAACAAAATGTAGTCCTGGATGTAATTGAGAACAGAAACAATAACAGCAGAATCCAATCCCTGTAATCAGTTGTGAACTTGTTGGTGTCTCAGAAAGTGCGATGAATTACAAAATCCCTTTGCACATTGAGAGCAGGTGAACGGCCTCTCCCCAGTATGGGTTCCCTGCAGATGGCATAACCGAGTTAATTGAGCAAATAGACATAAACGGGTGCAATATAATCGGGATTATTGAGACATGCCTGCATGGTGATCAGGGATGGGAATTGAATATATTCAGTATTTAGGAAGGACAGACAAAAAGGAAGTGGCAATGCTGGTTAAAGAGGAAATTAATGCAATAGTGAGGAAGGATATTAGCTCCGACAATGTGGAATCTGTATGGGTAAAGCTGAGAATCAGCAAGGGGCAAAAAAAAAATAATGGGCATCGTATATCGACCCCCAAACTGCAGTGGTGATGTTGGGATTAGCACAAACAGGAAATTAGGCTGATTGTAAAAATTTCTATAGGTATGTGAAGAGAAAATGATTGATGAAGATAAATGCATCTTCCTTACAGTCAGAAATAAGGGAATGTATACTAGGGGACAAAGAAACGGCTAGGTAAATAAATACATAATTTGGTTCTGTCTTCACAAATGAGGGCACATATCAGATACCAGAAATGTTGGGGAACGCAGGATTACTGAGAGGGAGGAACTGAGGGAGATCAATATTAGTAAAGAAATGGTGTTGGGAAAATTGATGGGATTGGAGGCTAATAAATCTCCAGGGCCTCAAAATCTGCATCCCAAAGTACTTAAGGATGTGGCTCCAGAAATAGTGGATGCATTGGTGTCATCTTCCAGGATTCTATAGACTCTGGAACAGTTCCTGCAGATTGGAGGGTGGATTATGTAATTCCACTATTTAAAAAGGGATCTAGAGAGAAAACGGAATTATAGACCAGTAAGCCTGACATCGGCAGTGGGGAAATATCAAGAATTCTTTGTCAAAGATTTTATAGCAAAGCACTTAGAAACCAGTGGCAGGATCAGACAGTCAGCATGGATTGATGAAGGGGAAATCATGCTTGACAAATCTACTGGAATTCTTCGGGGGTGTAACTGGTAGAGTTGATGAGGGGCAGCCAGTGGATGTGGTATATTTGGACTTTCAGATGGCTTTTGACCAAAGTCCCGCATAAGATATTAGAACATAGAACAGTACAGCACAGAACAGGCCCTTCGGTCCTCGATGTTGTGCTGAGCAATGATCACCCTACTCAAACCCACGTATCCACCCTATACCCGTAACCCAACAACCCTCCCCCCCTTAACCTTACTTTTTTTTTTAGGACACTACGGGCAATTTAGCATGGCCAATCCACCTAACCCGCACATCTTTGGACTGTGGGAGGAAACCGGAGCACCCGGAGGAAACCCACGCACACACGGGGAGGACGTGCAGACTCCACACAGACAGTGACCCAGCCGGGAATCGAACCTGGGACCCTGGAGCTGTGAAGCATTTATGCTAACCACCATGCTACCGTGCTGCCCCATTATTGTGTAAAATTAAAGCACATGGGATTAGGGGCAGTATATTGAGATGGATAGAAAACTGGTTGGCAGGCAGGAAACAAAGAGTAGGAATTAATGGTATTTTTCAAATTGGCAGGCAGTGACTAGTGGGGTACCGCAGGGATCCCTCCTGGAAGCCCAGTATTCACAAGATATATTGATGATTAAAAAACTTTTTTTTTTAAAGTAACCAATTCCTATTTTCCAATTAAGGGGCAATTTAGTGTGGCCAATTCACCTACCCTGCACATCTTTGGGTTGTGAGGGTGGGACCCCTGGAGACAGGGGGAGAACTTGTCTCCACACAGTGACCCGGGGCAGGTTTGAACACTGGTCCTCAGCACCGTGAGGCAGCTGTGCTAAACACTGTGTCACTCTATATATTAATGATTTAGATGAGGGAACAAAAAGCAATATCTCCAAATTTGCAGATGACACAAAGCTGGGTGGAGGGTGAGCTGAGAGGAGGATGCAAAGATGCTTCAGTGTGATTTGGACAAGTTGAGTGAGAGGGCAAATGAATGTCAGATGCAGTATAATTTGCAGAAATGCGAGGTTGTCCACTTTGGGATCAAAAATGAGAAGGCAGACTATTAGCTGAATGGCCATAGATTAGGAGAGGGGACTATGCAATGAGACCTGGGTATCCTCATACACCAGTCACTGAAGGTAAGCATGCAGCTACAGCAGGCGGTAAAGAAGGCAAATGGTATGCTAGCAGATTTGAGTACAGGAGCAGAGTTATCTTGCTGCAATTATACTCATTATACTCATAGAATTATTCTGAGATAGGGTCTATGCACATTTGGAAATGAATGATCTTATTAGTGCCAGACAGCATGGTTTTGTACGAGGGATGTCATGTCTCACTAATTTGATTGAATTATTTGAAGAGGTGACAAAAATGATTGATGAGGGAAGGCCTCTGTATGTTGTCTACGTGGACTTCAGTAAAGCATTTGATAAGGTCCCTCATGGCAGGCTGGTGCAAAAGATTAGATCACCTGGGGTCAGGGGTGAACTAGCTGGATGGATCCAGAACTGGCTTCCCCACAGAAGACAGAGGGTAGCAGTGGAAGGGTGCTTTTCCAAATGGAGGTCTGTAATTAGTGGATTCCTCAGGGATCAGTTCTGGGACCTCTGTTCTTTGTAATATATATAAATGACTTGGAAGAAAACATAGCAGATCTGATCAGCAAGTTTGCGGATGATACTAAGATTGCAGGAGTTGCGGACAGTGGTGAAGATTGTCAGAGAATACAACAGGATATAGATAGGCTGCAAAATTGGGCAGTGAAATGGCAGATGGAATTTAACCCGGACAAATGCTGGGTGATGCATTTTGGTAGATCCAATGCAGGTGGGAGCTATAAAATAAATGGCAGAACCATCAGGAGCAGTGACACCGAGAGATCTGGGCGTGCAGGTCCACAGATATGTAAAAGTGGCAGCACAGGTGGAAATGGTGGTGAAGAAAGCAGATAGCACGCTTGCCTTCATAGGACGGGGTATCGAGTATAAAAGCTCGAAAATTATGTTACAATTACATAGAATGTTGGTTAGGCCACATTTGGAATACTGTGTCCCAATTCTGGTCACTGCTCTACCAGAAGGACGTGGAGGCTTTGGAGAGAGTTCAGAAAAGGTTTACCAGGATGTTGCCTGGTATGGAGGGTATTAGCTATGAGGAGAGATTGAACAAACGGGATTGTTTTCCCTACAGAGACGGAGGCTGAGGGGCGACCTGATAAAAGTTTATAAGATTTTTAGGGGTATAGATAGAGTGAACAATTGGAGGCTTTTTCCCAGTGCGGAAATGACAATTACAAGAGGGCACAAATTCAAAGTGAGGGGGAAAAAGGTTCAGTGGAGATGTGCGGGGGAAGCTTTTTACACAAAGGGTGGTGGTGGCTTGGAATGCACTGCCAAGTGAGGTGGTTGAGGCAGATATGTTAGCGACCTTTAAGACTTATCTGGATAGGCACATGAACAGATGGGTTCTAGAAGGATGCAGGCGGTTGGTCTAGATAGGACACGTGACCAGTACAGGCTTGGAGGGCCGAAGGGACTGTTCCTGTGCTGTATTGTTCTTTGCTCTATGCAGGGCCTTGGTGAGGCTGTACCTGGAATAATGTGAGCAGTTTTGGTCTCCTTGTCTGTGGAAGGATGTTCTTGTTCTAGAGGGAGTGCAGCGAAGGTTTACCAGACTGATTCCTGGGATGGTGGGACTGACATATGAGAGATTGAATTCGTTGGGAATGTATTCGCTGGAGTTCAGAAGAATGGGGATCTTATAGAAACCTATAACAGGACTTGACAGGGTAGATGAAGGAAAGATTTTTGCGATGGTGGGAGTGTACAGAACCAGAGGTCGCAGTCTGAGGATACGGGGTGGACCATTTCGGACAGAGATGAGGAGAAATTTCTTCAACCAGAGAGTGGTGAGTCTGTGGAATTTGTTACCACAGGAAATAGTTGAGGCCAATACATTGTATGTTTTCAAGAAGCAGTTAGATATAGCACTGAGGGCGAAGGGGATCAAAGGATATGGAGGGGAAATCGGGATTAAGCTATTGAGTTGGATGATAAGCCATGATCATAACGAATGGCAGAGCAGGCGCAAAGGGCCAAATGGCCTCTTCCTGCTCCTATTTTTTATGTTTCTATGTAATCCCCTCCCACACTAAGAGCAGGTGAATGGCCTCTCCCCAGTGTGAACTCGCTGGTGTGTCTGCAGACTGGATAACTGTGCGAATCCATTCCCACAGAGGGAGCAGGCAAACGGCTTCTCCCCAGTGTGAACTCGCTGATGTCTCTGCAGGATGGATGGATCAATAAATCCCTTCCCACACTGAGAGCAGGTGAATGGCTTCTCCCCCGTGTGAATTTGCTGGTGTGTCTGCAGGGTGGATAAATCACTGAATCTCTCCCCACACTGAGAGCAGGTGAATGACGTCTCCCCAATGTGAACTCGCTTATGGCTTCGCAGACTGGCTAACCAAGTGAATTCCTTCCCACACTGAGAGCAGGTGAATGGCTTTTCCCCAGTGTGAAGTCGCTGGTGTGTCTGCAGGATGGATAACGAAGTGAATCCCTTCCCACACTGAGAGCAGGTGAATGGCTTTTCCCCAGTGTGAATTCGCTGATGTGTCTGCAGGATAGATAACGAAGTGAATCCCTTCCCACACTGAGAGCAGGTGAATGGCTTTTCCCCAGTGTGAATTCGCTGATGTGTCTGCAGGATAGATAACGAAGTGAATCCCTTCCCACACTGAGAGCAGGTGAATGGTCTCTCCCCAGTGTGCACTTGCTGGTGTGTCTGCAGGCTGGATAACTGTGCGAAATCCATTCCCACAGAGAGAGCAGGTGAACGGCTTCTCCCCAGTGTGAACTCGCTGATGTCTCTGCAGGATGGATGAATCAATAAATCCCTTTCCACACTTAGAGCAGGTAAATGGCCTCTCCCCTGTGTGCCTGCGTCGATGAATCTCCAGCCTCGATGGGAATCTGAATCCCTTCCCACAGTCCCCACAATTCCACGGTTTCTCCATATTTTGGGTCTCGTGTCTCTCCAGGTTGGACAATCAGTGGAAGCCTTGTCTATACACAGAAGATGATCACTGTCTCGCCTCACTGTGAATGTTGTGATGATTTTTCAGGCCGTGTAACTGGTTAAAACTCTTTTCGCAGTCAGTTCACTGGAACACTCTCACTCGGGTGTGTGTTGTGTGGGTCTCGGTGCTTTTCCAGTCACACTGATGTTTCCACAGTCAGTTCACTGGAACTCTCTCACTCGGGTGTGTGTTGTGTGGGTCTCGGTGCTTTTCCAGTCACACTGATGTTTCCACAGTCAGTTCACTGGAACACTCTCACTCGGGTGTGTGTTGAGTGGGTCTCAGTGCTTTTCCAGTCACACTGATGTTTCCACAGTCAGTTCACTGGAACACTCTCACTCGGGTGTGTGCTGTGTGGGTCTCGGTGCTTTTCCAATCATGCTCACATTTAAAATCTTTTGAAGCCGACAGATCGGACAAACATTTCCCCTTCTCACCGATGATATTCAGATCAGAAGGAATCGAGTGAATTTGTCACATCGAAACGTGATGTTTGAGATTCCTCCTCTTCCAATATCCTTTAAAAACAATTTACAAAAGTCATCATTGTTAGTACTGGATAGAAATTCAGAACAGACAATTCTAGTTCCTGTGGGACATTATTTCCTATCTCATTCTCCAAAAGCTATAAATCTCAATCCCACACACTCTCCCTCCATTCTCACTCTGCTGTATCTAATATTCATCCTCCCAATTCTCCTGAAGGTGCTGATTCATGTTGATTGACAGATCCAAGCTCAGCTCACTGCTTCCTGACCAGGACACAGAGATTATAATAGGAGCAAGAGTTGGCCATTCGGCCCACCGAGTCTGCTCAACCATTCAATGAGATCCTTGGCCGATCTACCTCAGCATCATTTTCCCACACGATCCCCATATCCCTTGATATCTTCAATATCTAGAAACCTATCAATATTTGTCTTGAACATACCTGATGACTGAGGCTGCACATTCCTCTGGGGTAGAGAATTCCAAAGCTTCACCACATTCTCGAGTGAAGAAATTCCTCCTCATCTCAGCTTTCTCTCTATTTTCCTACCTGTTCCCCATAACCCTTAACTCATTGTCAATAAAATATCTGTCAAATTGTGCTTCAATATATTCAATGACCCCCAGATACAACTGGTCCCTGTGGAAGAGAAATCCAAAGACTAACAACCGTCTGAGGGAAGAGGTGACTGGAAATATATAACGTAGCTACAGTCTTATATTACAGGACGAGAAATAATAATACATTTACTTTATTACAAATGGTAAATAATATATCTAACCTGTACCATGTAACAACACGAGACATATCTCTGTCCATTATTAATTTAATGTCCCCTGAAATGTCAGCCAGCTCCTGGGGGAACCCACCCCTTTAATTGTGAACATTACGAAAGAGACAATCCTTTTTTGAACTAAATTTAGAGTAATCAATTATTTTATTTTACCCTGCACATCTTTGGGTTTTGGGGGTGAGACCCACGCAGACACGGGGAGAATGTGCAAACTCCACACGGACAGTGACCCAGGGCCGGGATTCGAACCCGGGTCCTCAGAGTCATAGGCAGCAAAGGTAATCACTGTGCCGTGTGCCTCCCCAGAGAAACTAGAATTGTCTGTTCAAAATTTCTATCCTGGATTGACAGTGATGACTTTTTTTTTTAAATTACAAAAAAATTACATTTAGACTATCCAAGTCTTTTCTTCCCCCCGATTAAGGAGTAATTTTAGCTTGGCCAATTCACCTGCCCTGCACATCTTTTTGGATTGTGGGGGCCAGTCCAACACAGAGAGAATGTGCAAACTCCATACAGACAGTGACCTGGGCCGAGATCAAACCCGGGTCCTCGGCTAACCACTGAGCCACCATCCCTGCCCCTAATGATGACTTTTGTGAACTCCTTTTACAGGATATTACAAGGGCAGGATTTACAGATGGAAACTCAAATCAAACTTCATATCAAGATTTAACAGTCACTCCATTCATCAGGACCTGAATATCATTGGCCTGTGAATGTGGAAGAAGAAATGTTTGTCTGTTCTGTCTGTAGGAAATGACTTTCAAGATCAGTGTGACTAAAAAAACCCGTTATACACATGACTCGAGTGAGAGTGTTCCAGTGAACTGACTGTGGAAAGAGCTTTCACCAGTTACACAGTCTGAAAAAACATCACTCCGTTCAGAGTGGGGAGAGACCGTCCACATGCTCTCTGTGGGGACAAGACTTCAACTGATCGTCAAATGTGGAGAGCGACAAGGACACCAGCAGCATCCTGAAACCATGGAAATATGGGGACTGTGGGAAGGGATTCAGATCCCCATGTGAGCTGGAGACTGATCACCAGTCATACCAGCGACAGACCATTCACCTGTTCTGAGTGTGGGAAGGGATTCACTCAGTTATCCTGGTGAGGATTTATCCTCGAGGTGGACAATATCATCAATCTTTTTCTTTTTGTTCTGAGAGGGGTGCCCCACCAGAAGTAAGCTGGTGAATGAGAGTAAGATGGGGGCTGCAGTTGTTGAACAAGTTTTGGCTGGTTTTGTCTGGGTCAGGGCCTTTGGGGAGGGGGGGGGGGGCGTTGGTTTCAATTTGTGTATCTGGGTGGGGCATAGGCAGGAAATGGGGGTGGGAGAGAGGGGTTAGCTTGCTGGTGATGACTATAGAACTGTTTTTGTTTTTCTCTCAGGGTGTGTGTGGTGGCCATCTTGTGTGGGCCCTTGGCCTGTACTTTTTGAAGATTTACTCGATCGTCCCTCACAGTGGAAACGGCTGATTCGATGATGGGGAATTGGGGGTGGGAGACCCCGGATTCGGCTGGTCACCTAGAATATAAGGGGATTGGGTGGAACAGTGAAGGGGTCGAGTTTTTTCGCTCACTGAAGGAATCTAAATGCTGGTGTGGTGTTCTTGCAGGAGACTCAGAGTTCAGACCAGGGTGGCACGGTGGCGCAGTGGTTAGCACTGCTGTCTCATGGCGCTGAGGTCCCAGGTTCAATCCTGGCCCCGCATCATTGGCTGTGTGGAGTTTGCTCATTCTCCCCATGTCTGCATGGGCTTCGCCCCACAACCCAAAGCTGTGCAGGTTAGCTGGATTGGCCACGGGAAATTGCCCCTTAATTGGAAAAAAAAATAATTGGGTACTCTAAATATATATTTAAAAAAATAAAGATCAGACCAGATGGTGGAGGGGTGAGCCAAGTGTTTCACTCGGGGTTTGACAAAGGGCTCAAGCTGCTGCAATTCTAATCAATAAACAGATTCCTCTTTCGGTCACTGGGCTTGTTGCTGACACTAATGGGAGATACGTGGTGGTCAGTGGGTCATTGGCAGGTACATTGGTGGTGCTGGTGTATGTCTCTGACCCTAACTGGGACGATGGGCGGCACAGCAGCCCAGTGGTTAGCACTGTTGCTTCACAGCACCAGGGACCAGGGTTCAATTCCCAGCTTGGGTCACTGTCTGTGCAGAGGTTGCACATTCTCTCCGTGTCAGCGTGGGTTTCCTCCGGGTGTTCCGGTTTCTTCCCACAGTTCCAAAAAACGTGCTGTTAGGTAATTTGAACATTCTGAATTCTCCCTGTGTACCTGAACAGGCGCTGGAATAGATGACCAGGAGATTTTCACAGTAACTTCATTGCAGTGTTACTAATAAAGAATGTGGCAATAATAAAGATTATTATGTGGCAATTGTGAAAACATTGTTGGGATCCATCCCAGACCTGGATCCAGATCAATTGATTCTTGGAGGAGACTTCAATTGTGTTCTGGACCCTAAATGGACTGGTCCAAGCTGATTCAACCACAACAAAAACATGAAAAAGGAATGAAACCAGACGGACCACCCGGCATCGACCCAGGCACCAGAAACAACAACGGCAAACCCAGCAACAGATTTTTTTAAACTGTTCCCATCAGCAGATTGTAAAAGGATTATGGGACACAGATTTAAGATTGTGAACAAGATCTACAGGGGAGATAGGAGGTAGACATTTTATACAGTGGGTGATAATTATCTGAACAAAGGTCGATAATCTCCAGGTCCTGATAACCCGAATGGTGCTGTCAGAATTTGACGTGAGGATTGGTTGTGAGTTTCCTGTCTGCGAATCCCTTTCTAATCTCCTGTGAAAGAAGTTTACAACGGCATCACTATCAGTCCAGAAATGTAACTCAGGAAAGATAAATATTTCTCCTGGTTTGTATTTGTTGTGTGTAAATCATACAATTTACAGTGCAGAAGAAGGCTATTCGGCCCATCAAGTCTGCACTGGCTGTTGGAAAAAGCACCCTTCCCAAGCCCACAACCCCCCCCCCCCTATCCCCATAACCCAGTAACCCCACCCAGCACTAAGGACAATTTTGGACATTAAGGGCAATTTAGCATGGCCTATCCACCTGACGTGCACATCTTTGGACTGTGGGAGGAAACTGGAGCACCCGGAGGAAACCCACGCACACACGGGGAGGATGTGCAGACTCCGCACAGACAGTGACCCAAGCCGGGAATCGAACCTGGGACCCTGGAGCTGTGAAACAATTGTGCTAACCACTATGCTACCATGCTCCTCTCCTACTAACCCTCCATAAAAGGGGTTTCCAAAATTTATCACCGTCAGTCCAGGATAGAAATTCACAACATTCTCCCCTCCTGCTCCCTTGCCCAGGATGACCGCTCATGCCCCTCCCCGGTGCAAACTGACCACTTTGCTATGTGCTGTCCCTTGATTTGAGGGTGATGTTGATTCAGGATTGTGAGTTTCTGCCCTGGGTCTTCATGTGGCTGAACAGAGCCGCAGAGCTTTGGACACATGGGGCAGGATGTCCAATGAGATAGTGAAATCCGGAGAGCAGGATTGGCTTCCTTTTCTTTCCATCTCTGCCACCACTTTGCATCATCAATAAAACATTGGGACTGAAAGACTAATCCAGTTTGATGGACAAGTTGTCTCCATTCTGAAGAATGGGGAACAAGCTCCTCCCACTCATTGAAACATCGGCCCCGACAGAGATGAGAAACGCGCGTGCGCCCTGGTGCACATCCAATAAAGATGGCGGCCGTCAACCCGAGCCGAATATGAGCTGCAGCTCCGCTCCGTACAAACTGGGTCCCGGAAACTATTTTCCGCGGTTTGCGGCTCACAACAGTTTTACACAACGTTTCCGCCCACCCCCGCGATCTCTCGCTCCCTCCACATTGTTAAATGCCTCTCACCAATTTCCGTCCGAAAAACACTTCCTTCGACATCGCCATTACCCACACTGCGCATGCTTCAATCACAGCCTGGCCCCGCCTCTCGTTCACTCCGATTGGTTGGAGGACCAACTGCTCCTGGTCGGTCCTCCAGTCCCGCCCCTCCTCTTCATATTGGTCGGGACCTGCCGTCAATCATCCGGGCATTGTGACGGTAACAGCCTCAGGCTGATACGGTGATTGTTCCTGTCTCTGCCCAGCCCCCTCCCCAATCCTGCTGCCCTCTGACCTCACCCCTCTGCCTGAGGTGGGACCACCTGGGGCTTTTGTGAAGACCAAGGGCTTTGTTTTGGGCCCCACAGGGCTGAAGAGCGCCGTCCGCCTGCCTTTCACCGCCTGTGGTGACTGTGGGGCAGCCTGGGACATTGTTTTAGGCCCCTCCAGGGCTGAAGAATGCTGCCCCGCTCTGCTGTTGCCCTGCAGCACCTTCCCTTGTGGCACCTGCTGTTGTGGTGCCACGTCCATCCCCCTCTTCCCATCCTTGCCCTATTACCCTGGTCTTAGATACATGGCCAGACCGTACCAGGGGTGGGCATGGCCAATACCCCAGGGGCATCCTCCACTCTGCCAGGGGCAGGGCAGCCAAGAACCTTTGTGGGGACGGGAGCCTGTCGACCCTCCGCTGCCTCCGAGGCGCCCTCGCCTTTCCACCTACTAACACGGCAACTTAGGGTCAAATGTTATGCCCACCCCACCATGACCATCGAGGTGGGCACTCGTGCGATGGCCGGGGTCTTCGGCCCCTCGACCATCGTAGCCGCCTTCCGGATGTACGGCAAGGTCGTGTTTTTCCTGCGGGCCGAGCAGACGGTCCACCATGTCCTGGAAAGGGGGCTCATGGTGTGCGGGACACATGTGACGCTGGACCCGCTGGAGTCCATCGCCGAATGTGTGGTTATTTCAAATGTCCCGCCCTACATCCCCACCGAGCTCCTCCTCCCCAACTCAACCTCCTGGGGGAGGTCAGGTCCGGGGTGGCGCTGCTGTCGCTCGGCCTGCGGGACCTGCCCCTCCGCCATGTATACTCCTTCTGGCATCAGTTTTTGTCCGCCTGACCCGGGAGGAGGTCACAGAGGGAGGCTTTGTGGTCTCCCACCAAGGGAAGGACCGTAAAGTGTTCTGGTCTGTGGATGGCCTGTGGTGCCATGCCTGCAGAGGGCTGGAGGATATTCGCCGGAACTTCCCCACCCTAACGGCCACCACCAACACCACCTCCAGGGTGGCCACAGCTGGCACTGCCGCCTCTCTCCTCTGCCACCTCTTTGCCCAGCAGCCGGCCCCTGGCAACACCGTGGCTGCTGGCGGGGGGCGGGGGGGGGGGGGGGGGAGGAGAGGGAGCCTCCGCTAGACCAGAGGCAGCATAAAAAGGCCAAATGGAAGACGGCACGGCGGTCAGACCGGGCCCATCCACACCTTGGCCCCATCATGGGTACTGACCCCGTGCCCATCCCAACCAACTTGGAGGCCGCAACCTCACCACAGGACACCACTGCCACCTCGCCTGGAGAGACCTCCACACAGGCTCCGGAGGATGGTGGGGACCCTGTGTACGGCCCCGGGCTGGAGGCTGTTACAGCCTCGCCACAATCCCAGGGGCTGGGCGTGCAGGGAGGGAGGGGGGGGATGCTGCTGAGGGCCCTCCAGCAGTGGAGACCCTGCAGCGAGGTGACCCTGCCCCCCACAAGCGGCGCCTGTCCGGGCCGGAGGATTTTGCTACCCCCTCCCCAGGCGGTCGGGGTTGGGTGTCTCCTGTGTTTATTCCCATCATTCTGATGCCCAGCCCTGTTAAAAATGAAGGTCAAGGTGGTCTCCAAGGCCACTGAGGTGCCCATTCTGCCGTCCCCTGAGCAGGGAGGCCTGGGGTCGGGGGGAGACGTGACCCCCGAGGCCTCGTCCCGCCCGGTACAATTTTACTCCCCGGTCACCTCCTTTTGTTCATCGCTGGGGGCTGGCGGCAGCCACCAGTGTCCTTATATATTCGGCTCATGGGCGGGCGGCGGCGAGGAAGGCTCCCCGCTCATAACACCCAAGCAGATGATGCCAGGTTCCATCCTAGAGCTGTTCCCGGGGGTCTTCCGTGGTCTCTCCAAGGGCCCGGCATCGACAGCGGAGGCGGGTCTGAGCTGCCGCCATCCACGGACCCTGAATCGTGGGGGGGGGGGGGGCTGCAGGGAACCCACCTCAGGATGATCATGGGGGTGGGATGAAATGAAAATCGCTTATTGTCACAAGTAGGCTTCAAATGAAGTTACTGTGAAAAGCCCCTAGTCGCCACAGTCCGGCGCCTGTTCGGGGAGGCTGATACGGGAATTGAACCGTGCAGGTGGCCTGCCTTGGTCTGCTTTAAAAGCCAGCTATTTAGCCCTGTGCTAAACCAGCCCCGGCCTACTTGGGTCAAGGGCATGTCGATGGCCCCGCAGCGCCTGCTACGGGGGCTCGGGCTCAGCCAGTGACTGCTCGGAGGAGGAATGCTGCTCAGTGGTGGGTGAGGAGGAGGATTTAGATGCTGTCTGCAGTGAGGCAGAGGGCAGCCTCATGCCCGGCACCGAGTCTCCCCTCATCCCTTACGGGCATTTTTGAAAAGCATCATGGTTACCGGGACTGTGCGCGGCTGGACCTGGACATCTGGAGAAATCTGGGGCTGCTCCTCGAGTCCAAAGCAGAGAACTGATATGTCGAGCGCCTTCCTGTCCCTTGACCAGGAGAAGGGGTTCGACAGGGTGGGTTCGAGTATTTGCTCAGGACTCTGCGAGCTTTCGGGTTCGGGACGCACTTTGTCACCCGGATCCGATTACTGTACACCGCCTCGGAGTATCTGATTAAGGTTAACGGGTCCCTGACGGCGCCCCTTCGCTTTGGGAGAGGAGTGCGTCAGGGGTGCCCCCTGTCCGCCCAACTTTATTCTCTCTGCGTGGAGCCTTTCCTGTGCCTCCTGCGGAGGAGGTTTTGGGGGCTGGTTCTGCAGGAACCAACCACGTCGGTGGTTCTTTCGGCTGACGCTGATGACATGCTCCTCATGTTCACTGATCCCGGTGGCCTGCGGAGGATGCAAGAGTGCCAGGCTGTGTACTCCGCCGCGTCTTCTGCTAGGATGAACTGGACTAAATGTTCCGGACCCCTGTTTGGTCCGTGGCAGATGGACCCCCTTCCAGAGGAACGCAGGCCCTCCATCTGGACCCGGACCAACATCCTCTACTTGGGAGTCCAGCTTTACCCAGCAGAGGAAGCCTGGCCGGCGAACTGGCAGGAGTTAGAGACTGAGGTCACCGCTCACAAGGGACGCTGGACAGGACAGCTCAGAGTGCTGTCCTGCAGGGGTCGAGTTCTCTTCATAAACCAGCTGGTTGCCTCCATGCTGTGGTACCGGCTGGTCACTTTGACTCCTCCCCCTGACTTTGTCGCATCCAGAGAACTCTGATTCGGTTTTTCTGGGACAATGGATTGCACTGGGTCGCTGCAGAGGTCTTGAATCTCCCGATTGCTGAGGGCGGTCAGGTGCTGGTGTGCCTTTGCACCCAGGTAGTGACTTTCCGCCTTCAGAGTCTGCAGCGTTACCTGTACGTTGAGCCTTCTCCATGATGGTGTGCCCTGGCGACGTATTTCTTCTGCCAGTTGTATGACCTGAACTACGATGTGCAGCTCCTGTTCGTTGACCAGCAAGGTCTTCGAAGTTCATTGTTGGCACTGCCCGTCTGTACCAGGACCTTCTCAAAGTCTGGAGCATGGTCGCAATGCCCCACAGCTCTCCCCCGTTAGGAGTAGTGGTTATCGTAAGTGAGCTGCTGCTCAGGAATCCGCACCTCCGCCAATATACATTCCAGTGGCTGGCAGAGCGGAGGTCTGTGGATGCCAGGGTGACCAGGATCGGTGACGTGCTGGGTGGTGGAGGAGTGGGCTGGATAATGCCCTACGAGCTTGCGGAGTGCGGAGCTGTGTCCGTCCAGCGCACGGCCAAAGCTATCCGAGGCCTCAAATCAGTGATGCTCAGCCCCGTGGGCACACTTAAACACGAGGCGGTGCAGTTGTCCAGGGGCATCCCACCTGGGTGGATGCCAGCTTGGACCCCCCATCCCCCCCTCCGGGTGCCGGTGCCCCACCACCTCAGCTGCCTTGTGAAAATACCCTCCTTTTCGCACCGCGGGAAGGGGTTTCCTGTACGGCCTGCAATCGCACACTTTCCACCTCTTTTTAAAAAAAATAAATGTAGAGTACCCAATTCATTTTTTTTTCCAATTAAAGGGAAATTTAGTGTGTTCAATCCACCTAACTTTCTCATCTTTGGGTTGTGGGGGCGAAACCCACGCAAACACGGGGAGATACTTTCCACCTCCTTGCCCTCGCCCGCCGTCCAGACACGTCTTGGTGTGCCGTGTTGCCGTCGGGCGGTGGAGGACCCTCTTCAGACACGTCCTCCCCATAAAACTTGGGGACTTGGGGTGGAGGCTGTTGCACAGGGCAGTGCCGTTCAACCGGAGTATATCCACTTAATCTGGCGTGATACACGGTGTGAAAACTAAGTAAAGTTAAGCCACCACATGGCCTCCCCAGAGACCTGCCACTTTTGCGGCCTGGTGGAGACCGTGGAGCACGTGTATGTTGCCTGTCCTGGGCTGCACTTCCTTTTTGCTTTCCTGACAATGTTCTTGTTGGAATTTTGTTTGCAATTTAGCCCCACGCTCCTGATGTACGGATACCTGGTGAGGAGGGGGGCGGGGAAGGCGGAGAACCTCCTTGTGAACCTGCTCCTGGGCCTGGCCAAACTTGCCATTAATAGGTCCAAGCAGCGGGCGACCAAGGGGGTCATCCGACCTGACTGTTTGCCCCTCTTCCGCAGCCTTGTTCGCGGCCGGGTGACCCTAGAGCGTGCGGTGTCCACGGGCTCACTCACTCGAGGCCTTCCGTGCTTGGTGGGAGCCGCAGGGTGTCCCTGGAGCATGCGGTGTCCATGGGCACATTCAAGGCCTTCCGTGCTCGGTGGGAGCCGCAGGGGTTGGGCTGCCTTATAGACCCTGATTTTCACACTTTGATTTGATGGGTTTTGTTAAGTTTCTGTTTCCTTTCCAGTTCCTTTTGGGCTGTGCTCCATTTGTTGTTTGGGAACAGCCCCCTTTGTTTTGTCCATCTGTTAATGTTTGTTCCTTTACTTAGTTTTCACACCGTGTATCACGCCAGACTAAGTGGCGGATGCAGAATATACTCCTGCTGTGGGGAGATAAACATCGCAGGTCATCACTCACAAAACTCAAAACACAAAATAAAAAAGTTATAATTATTTGCCTTTATCATATGACAGTCGTTAAACCCTATAAAACCACAGGGTCTCAGACAATAACAGTGGAGATGGGGCCCAGAGGATAACCAGCAAAGGATTCACTCACTTTGAGAGTAACCAACACAGTGTCTGTTACAATAATAAGTCAGACACAGCCGGTTCTGTCCGGGAATGGAGACTCTGAACAGAAATAACCGGTTCATTTGTAAATGTCACCGCAAAGTGATCTGTGTGACTCTGCCCTGACTCTGTGGACAGATATAGGCTGCACTGACAGATGTTCTCACCAGATTGTGGTCCCTGGATTTATTTTCTGCTCAGAAGTGAGATGTGCGGTTTGGAACCGGCAGCAGAGAAACAGGAAGTTGTGTTACCTGAGAATGAAACAGCAGGCGTCAGTTTCATGTTATCACCGTGAACAGTCTTCCTGCCTGTGAGGGTGAACTCACTCTGACAGCATCAAGAACACCCACACAGATTGCTGCCGGCCTCAGCATTACATTCACCTCCATTCCAATTTTAAACATCAAAATATGAGGTTATTTAGATTTTTAACACTTTCACTGAACTGGAAGATGGACTGAGGATATCACTGGGAGAAATGAGGGGACATCACAGAAACTTAAATTTTCCTCAAAGAGGGTTATTAGAAAATAGGAGATTAAAAGTGGGTCAGGGCCAATCAGGGAGAGAGAGAAAGTGAGAGAAAGGATTGAGTCTCCAGAAATGAGATGTTCACTCAGAAAGCAGAGAGGAGGGCAGCACGGTGGCTCAGTGGGTTAGCACTGCAGTCTCACGGCGCTGAGGTCCCAGGTTCGATCCCGGCTCTGGGTCACTGTTCGTGTGGAGTTTGCACATTCTCCCCGTGTTGCATAGGTTTTGCCCCCACAACCCAAAAGATGTGCAAGGTGGGTGGATTGAACACGCTAAATTGCCCCTTAATTGGAAAAAATTAATTGGGTACTCTAAAATTTAAAAAAGAAAAAAAAGAAAGCGCAGAGGTTCAGTGTGTTCTTCAGAGAGAGATAATGAGAGAGAGAAAAGTTTAGTGAATTTAGGCGCTCTGTGAAATAGAAAGGTTAAAGGAGAGAGTGTCAGAGAGAAAGATAGAGAGAGGTGGGAGGTATGTGGAATGAGTGAGTGTGAGAGTGGAGAGAAGTGAGAAACTGAGAGAGAAGGGAGATGCCTAGTGAATGAGAGACAGGAGAGCAGGTTCACATACCCGAGGATCACTGAGAATGATCAGAATAAGGAGATCACCCAGAAAACGGCCAATAGGAATCTTCAGCTGAGCACATCACTCATTCTTAAAGGAATAGTCGGGGCTCTGACACTGCTCAGCTCCCAGTTAAAGGGGCAGACACAGCTCCGCCCTTTTCTCTGTTATTTTTCTGATTGTTAAAGGCCCATAGGGGTTAGGTTTATTTAAAAGGACAGAATGTGGGAAGCACACATCAATAAAACTGGGCATTCTTGGACACAGATTGCAGCTCCTTCTTTATCCAGGAATGAAACTGTTGTCTAATTGTCCCAGCAGTTAACAGCTGCTATTTTAACGCAGACTTGTTGTAAAGGAGCTTCTGTTCCGTGTCTAGGGGTTCTGAGATATGGAAGAGAGCGGCTGGACCACATTTCTTAGATGCCTCAGGATTAACCCACACGGGGACTTTGCTGTCAGTGAAGAGAGATGAGAAAGACCCAAGTGTTGTTTGTCCCTCTCAGTGTGACCCTGAAGGACTGTGTCCAGGCTGAAGTTCTGTTCCTGCCGTGTGATCCTCCCCCAGATTGTCCTTTCTGAGCTCCAGACAGGTGATGTTCAGTTCGGAAAGACAAAAATCTGCAACAACGTTTCAAACACATTTATTCAGAATAAACCTCATCAGCAGATTAAGACTGTCAGAGTGAACATTACTCAGTCCTGTACATGAGTAACAGCATCAATAAGGGTATAATCTAAACCTTGTGGTTTCTTGTGAACTCGCTGGTGTGTTAGCAGGTGGGATGACTGAGTAAATCCCTTCCCACAGACATTACAGTTGAATAGCCGCTCCCCAGTGTGAATGCGATGGTGTTTCAGAAGATAAGATAAATGAGAAAATTCCTTCCCACATTTGGAGCAAGTGAACGGCCTCTCCCCACTGTGAACTCACTGGTGTGTCAGCAGGTTGGATGACTGACTGAATCCCTTCCCACACACTGAGCAAGTGAACGGCCTCCCCTCATTGTGAACCTGCTGATGTGTCAGAAGATTGTATGAACGTGTGAATCCCTTCCCACATTCAGGACAGGTGAACGGTCTATCCCCTGTATGAAGTTGCTGGTGTATCAGAAGGTTGGATGAATTAATGAATCCTTTCCCACAGTCAGAGCAGCTGAATGGCCTCTCCCCAGTGTGAATTCTCTGGTGGTTCAGTAGGGCAGATGGACGGCTGAATCCTTTCCCACACACCGAGCAGGTGAATGGCCTCTCCCCAGTGTGAGCATATTGGTGTGTTAGTAAATCCTTTTTGTTTTTAAAGCTCTTCTCACAGTCAGGACAGTTAAAAAATTTGTTATCAGAATGAACAAGTTGATGTGTCTGCAGGTGGGATGACTGAATGAATCCTTTCCCACACACGAAGCAGGAGAACGGTCTCTCTCCAGTGTGAATACGTTGATGTGTCAGCAGATCCTTTTTACATTTAAAACTCTTCTCACAGTCAGGACATGTAAATGGTCTCTTATCAGTGTGAACAAGCTGATGAGTCACACTGTGGGATGACCGAGTAAATCCCTTCCCACACACAGGGCAGGTGAATGGTCTCTCCTCAGTGTGAACTCGCTGGTGTGTCAGAAGGTTGTATGAATGGGTGAATCCCTTCCCACAAATGGAGCAGATGAACTGTCTCTCACCAGTGTGACTGCGATGATGAACTTCCAGTTGTGATGGGTAACTGAATCCCTTCCCACAATCCGCACATTTCCAAGGTTTCTCCATGGTGAGCGTGTCCTTATGTCTCTCCCACTTAAAGCCTTGTCGACACACGCAGCAGGAGTATAGTTTCTCCCTGCTGTGAATGGTGTGATTTTCTTTTAGGCTGTGTAACTAGTTCAAGCTCTTTCCACAGTCAGTGCAATGAAACACTATCATTCGAGTGTGTGTGTGTCTCGGTGCTTTTCCAGTCACACTGATCTTTGACATTTTTTTCCTTAAACGGAAGAGACAAATATTTCTCCTTCCAGTTTCAAAGACTGATGATATTCAGCTCCTGATTAATCGAGTGGCTGTCAGATATCGATGTGATATTTGGTTCTGTCGGCCAATCCTCCACTTCCAATATCCTGTAAAAGGACTTTACAAAAGTCATCACTGTCAGTCCAGGATAGAAATTCTGAACAGACAATTCTAGTTTTCTCTGGAACATCTTTTCCTCTCTTGTTCCTCCAAAGCTGTAAATCCCCGTCCCACACACTCTCCCTCCTCCCTGGGCTGAAATCCAAACCTATCTCACTATCTGCATCATTTCTTTCCTCCACTCCCAGTTTTCTCCCTCCCTCTCCTCTGCCTGGGTTCAGTTCTCCAGCTCCTGTCTGCAGACTGACAATAAAACCAATGGGTCTTATTGGGGGGTTTGGGTTCTCACCATTGTCCCCGCTCGCGGCGGCTCTCATTCAGCTTTTGGGAGCCCCACTCACTCTCACTGCGGCTGCGCTCAGGCCGGAGCTGCACCGCGCATGCTCCGCACAGAGAGGAGACTTCCGGGGGCGGGGCAACTGGCGCCTGCGCGTTCTGACTCCTGAGATGGAGATAGGGTGTATTCGATCACGCCGGGCATTCCGGGTAGCATTATCCGCCATTATTCCATTTTGTTCCACAGGGTGATAAATTGGTTCCAGCACTTTTGATTACGTTCGTTGTTTATACCGCATGTGCCAGCCGCATCGGTGTTTTTCTCTCTGATCGGCCCCTGTTAACGGCTGTCATCTGTTTCGTGGGCGATATGCCGCAGGGCGCCTGCGCGGCCGCCATCTTTCTCAGCGGAAATGTGCAGCAAGGCGCATGCGCGGGCATCCATGAACCGGAAGCCGGAAGAGAGAATCTTGTGAATTTCTCTCCTGGACTGAGAGTGAAATTCCTTTAGAAACAGGAGGATTTGCCAACGGGAACTTCAAACCAAACATCACATCATCATCATCTGATTGAGTTACTCGATTCATCAAGACCTGAATATCATTGGGAGATAAAATAGTTTGTTCTGTCTGAGGACAAAGATTTCAGATATCAGAGTGACTGGAAAACTTTTATTGACCATTCCAGGTTAAATTTGAGACTAATTACACCGATCACATTGGGGAAGTTAAATAATCTGCTGTTGTACTCTTATGTGTGAAGCTACATTTTAAAATTGCCACATTAGCATACTTGGCAGCTAAACTGGGCAAACTGCTGACCTTGTTAGTAGTGAGAGTTACTATCCCGGATTTTATCAAAATTTATTGTTCCTGTTGCATTTCATTCAGCTCATTGTGGCTACAAAGTAGGTATTCAGCCTAATCTCAATTTCCAGATTGTGAGGGCAGCATGATGGCACAGTGGGTTAGCCCTGCTGCCTCACGGTGCCGAAGTCGCAGGTTTGATCCTGGCTCTGGCTCACTGTTCGTATGGAGTTTGCACATTCTACCCATGTTTGCGTGGGCTTTTCCCCCACCACCCAAAGATGTGCAGGCTGGGTGGATTGGCCATACTAAATTGACACTTAATTGGAAAAAAAATTGGGTACTCTGAATGTATATTAAAAAAAATAAAATTCCAGATTATGGTCTGTAGCTTTTTAAGTTACATCAATTCAAATGTCTTACCAAATTACTTTTTAAATATTACGAGGCTTTCTGCCATAATTTCAGGCAGCATATCACAGATCCTCACCACCCTCTAAACATCCTAGTCCTTCCCTTAATCTCTGCCCCCTTTTATATGTAGCCCTCAATCAAAGAGAATAGGACCTTCCTATCCAATCTATTTCAATTCCTCAGAATTTAAAAAATATATAAATTTATGTTTTTTTCCAATCAAGGGGCAATTTAATTTGGCCAAGCCACCTAACCTGCATGTATTTGGGTGTGGGGGTGAAACTCACACAGACAATGGGAGAATGTGCAAACTCCTTGTAGACTGTGACCCGGGGCCAGGATGAAACCCGGATCCCCATCACACAGGCACACAGCCACTGTACCACCATGATCCCCCAGAATTTTATACATTTAGAATAATCTTCATTATTGTCACAAGTAGGCTTACCTTACTTTAACATTGCAATTGAGTCACTGTGAAAATCCCCTGGTAGTAACACTTATTCAGGTACAGAAGGAGAATTCAGAATGTCCAATTCCCCTAACAAGCACGTCTTTCGGGACTTGTGGGAGGAAACCCATACAGACACTGGGAGAACATGAAGACTCTGCGCAGATAGTGTCCCAAGTAGGAATTGAACCCGGGACCCTGGCGCTGTGATGCAGCAGTGCTAACCACTGTGCCACCCATAAAACAGTTCAGCTCAATCTTCTCAGATTAAAGAAGCTGAAGCGCCCAACGTGGGTCTTGCACCCACGGCCCTGGGATTAAGACTCCCATGCTCTACCGACTGAGCTAGCCGGGCTGCTTTTCATAATTTCATTTTTGTCTCCCCTCAGTCTTTTCTGTTCCAAAAAAAACAGCCTCAGTTTATCCAAACTTTCCTCAGAGCAAACATTGTCAATTTCTGGCTGATGTTGTTAAATCTCCTCTGTACTCTCTTTAATGCAGTCTTCCTGTGCAGAGGAATCTAGCTCTGGCCTAACTAGTCCTGTCCTGCCATTTATCATGTAATCCTTTGCCTTGTTTCCCCTCCAGCTTTCTTCCTCACTATCAAGTGTTTAATCATTTTTGTGTCACATGTAAACTTGTTATTCATGTTCCTACATTTACTTTCAAATCAATGATGTAACCAGGAGTGAAGGGCCCAGTACTGATTCCTTCGAAACCGGCACTGGAAACAGCCCTTTGATTTTCTCTCTTCTTTATGGGATGTGAGTGTCACTGGCAGCCCAGCTTGGTTGCCCATTCCTAATTGCCCTTAAATTGAGTGGCTTGCTAGACAATTTCAGAGTGCAATTCAGAATTAACCAGTTGAGTTGGCCAGATCAGGTAATACCGGTGCCGACTCGATGGGCTGAATGGTCCCCTTCTGCACTGCAGATTCTGTGACTAATTCCGACCTAGGGTCACTTTTGGAGTTTGTACATTCTTCCTGTCTATACATTGATTTCCTCCGGATGCACTGGTTTCCTCCTGCAGTCCACAGATGTGCCGGTTAGATGGATTGGCTGTGTTAAATTGTCACTGGAGGGGTTGTGGGGATAGGGTGGGGAATTCGCCAAGGTAGGATGCTCTTTCAGAGGGTTGTTGCAGACTCGATGGGCTAAATGGCCTCCTTCTGCATTGAGGGTATTCCATGATTCTACATTTGATCCAATGATGTGTTCACTCACACACACTGCAGCCTGACTCTTATTAAGGGAACAGACACTGTTTGTTACTCTCAAAGTGAGTGAATCCTTTGCTGTTTCCCCTCTGGGCCCCATCTCCACTATTATTGTCTGATTGTCCCACTGAGACTCTCACTTATTATTGGACAATCAGCGAGTCAGCCTGAGCCTGTGACCGCTCTCACCATCTGGTACCGTCACAATGCCCAGGTGATTGATGGCAGCTCACGACCAATAGGAAGAGGAGGGGTGGGACTGGAGGACTGACCTGGAGCTGCTGGTCCTCCAAGCAATTGGAGTGAATGAGGGGCGGGGTCCTCGAACAGGCGCCGGAATGTGGCAACTAGGGGCTTTTCACAGTAACTTCATTAAAGCCTATTTGTGACAATAAGCGATTATTATTATTATTGTGCATTGCGAGCCTGGACCGGATGCCAACTCTCCCGGATTGACTGACTGGAGTAACCAGGATTTTATTTGAATAATTTGTGGGTGTCACTGGCTGGGCCAACATTTATTACCCATCCCTGTGGATCTGGAGTCACATGTAGGCCAGACCAGGTAAGGATAAAATATTTCCTTCACTGAAGGACATGAGTGAACCAGATGGGTCTTTGCAACAATCAGCAATGGTTTCATGGTCATCAGTAAACTTTCAATGAATTCAAATTTTACCTTCTGCCTTGGTGAGATTCATACCTGGGTGTCGAGAAAATCATTGGGACAGTAAAAATTATTTGTGTGACTCTGGGACATGATTAGGACAGTAAAAATATTAATTGTAGGTCTCTGGAAAATCATTAGGACAGTAAAAAGGATGCTGTTTTGTAAGCTGTATGTTTTGAGATGACCTGAGGTTATGAGAATGTTGAAATCCTTCATTTAAAATGGGTAAAACTGGGGCTTAATATTTATCCTAAATAGCTATCTTTTACCTATTAGGAGTGTTAGGAAATAGGTGACTTCTACACCCGAGCTTTATAAAGATTCACAGGATAGAATTAGAACCATAGAATTCCTAGAGTGCAGAAGGAGGCCATTCAGCCCATCGAGTCTGCACTGATTCTCTGAAAGGGCACCCTGCCTAGGCCCACACCCCTACCCTGTCCCTGTAACCCCATAGCCCCACCTAACCTACACATCCCTGGACACTAAGGGGCAATTTATCAAGGCCAATCCACCTAACTTGCCCTTCTTTGGGATGTTGGAGGAAACCTGAGCACCGGATGTAAACCCACGCAGACACGGGGAGAAAATGCAAACTCCACACAGTCACCAAGGCCGGAATTGAACCCGGTCCCTGGCACTGTGAAGCAGCAGTGCTAACCACCGTGCCACCAGGGGCATAGTTTCCTGTCAATATTACTCTTGATGAAGCTCAGATCGAATTTGCTTTGCGAACTACTCTCTTAATATGTCTTGTAGATATACAAAATCCCTCTTCACCTCTTTCTCTCTCCTCCCAAAGAGGTCAGTTGGGTTTTTGTGACAATCCAGCAGTTTTCTTGGTCACTTTTTCCCAGTGTCGGCCCCACAAATGACCAGATTCATTCAGCTCAATTTCACAACCTGCCTTTGTGTTTTTGTGGGTTCTCTCTCACTCTCTAATTTTTCTTTTTAATCAGTTTCACAGGGTGTTCGAAGGGGAGGCTTCAAAGTCCGAAAACTCAAATCAAGCATCACATCAGGATCTGACAGATTCCTCAATTTATCATATCCTGAATATCAGCAGATTTTGAATATGGAAGGAAAAAGCATCGTTCACAGTGGGGAGAAACCGTACATGTCATCAGGCCCCATGAGACAGAAATGCAGCCGCACTGAGGAGAAACCGTGGAAATGTGCGGACTGTGGGAAAGGATTCACTTACCCATCCAGCCTGGAAACTCATCGACGCAGTCACACTGGGGAGAGACCAGTTCACCTGCTCCACCGTGTGGGAAGGGATTTACTCAGTTAACGGCCCTGCGGAATCACCAGCGAGTTCACACTGGGGAGAGACCATTCACCTGCTCCGAGTGTGGGAAGGGATTTACTAAGTCATCCGGCCTGCTGAAACACCAGCGAGTTCACACTGGGGAGAGACCGTTTCAATGTCCAGACTGCGGGAAGTACTACAAAAGTTCTGGGAATCTAATGTACCATCAACGTATTCACACTGACGTGAAACCGTTTAGGTGCTCTCACTGCGGGACTGGGTTCAGACACTCGTCTCACCTCACTGTACATCAGCGAATTCACACTGGGGAGAGGCCATTCACCTGCTCCAAGTGTGGAAACAGATTCACTCAGTTATCCCACCTGCTGAATCATCAGCGAGTTCACACTGATGAGAGACCGTTTCAATGTCCAGACTGTGGGAAGTGCTACAAAAGTTCTGGGAATCTAATGTACCATCAACGTGTTCACACTGATGAGAAACCGTTCAGGTGCTCTCACTGTGGGACTGGATTCAGACAATCATCACAGCTCATTGTACATCAGCGAATTCACACTGGAGAGAGGCCATTCGCCTGCTCTCAGTGTGGGAAGGGATTCACTCAGTCATCCCACCTGCTGAGACACCAACGAAGCCACAAGTAACCATAATGATTGGGTTTTGCTGTTCCTCACATTCAGGACTGAACCATGTTCATTTAGGTCTCTTTCTGCTGATAACAATTCCAGCCCATTTACAGGGACTAATATTCTGGCTAAAAGTCAAATAAATTAGATTTGTGTTAAATACGCAGTGTGTTGAAACTTTGTTTTTGAACAAACAATTTTAATGAGGTATTTTCCGGCATTGTAAACAGTAGAATTACAGAACATGAAAACAAAAGGACTGTACAGTAAACAAAGTACATAGTGCAATTGCCGTAGCCCACCCCACCCGGATCTGCCTAAATGACCCCCGATACCACATTCCCCTGCCCCCCCCCCCCTCCCCCCCCGCCCCCGCTGACGATTAAATCTCCCCAAAGAAGTCAATAAGCAGCTGCCACCTCCGGGTGAACCCTACCAACGACCCTCTCAAGGCGAACTTGACTTTCTCCAAGCCAAGGAAACTCACCATGTCTGACAGCCAGGCTTCCGACTTCGGGGGCTTTGAGTCCCTCCAAGCTAGAAGTATCCGTCTCCGGGCTACCAGGGAAGCAAAGGCCAAAACGTGGGCCTCTTTCTCCCCCTGGACTTCCAGGGCCACTGAAACCCCAAAAATCGCCACCTCTGGACTCATTGCCACCCTCGTGTTCAATACTCTGGACATGACGCCCTCGAATCCCTGCCAGTATCTCCTCAGTTTTGGACATGCCCAAAACATGTGGACATGGTCTGCCGGTCCTCTCAGACACTTTATATATCTGTCCTCCACGCCGAAGAATCTGCTCATCTGGGACACTATCATGTGGACCCGGTGGATGACCTTAAATTGAATCAAGCCAGGCCTGGCACATGTTGCAGTCCAATTAACCCTGCTCAGCGCGTCGGCCCACAGGCCTTCCTCAATTTCCCCTCCTAACACCTCCCATTTATGCCTCAGCTCCTCGGTCTGCGTCTCCTCTGTCCCCATGAGCTTCTTGTAAATATCCGAGACACTTCCCTCCCCCAACCATCCTCTCGACACAACTCTATCTTGGATCCCCCTCAGTGGCACAAGTGGAAAAGATAGCACCTGCCTGCGCCCCCAGACTGGTACCCCTAGCCCTACATGAGGTTGCCTCCACCCGCTCCCAAGCTGACCCTCCTCCCACCACCCACTTCCTTATCATGGCTACGTGAGTCGCCCAATAATAGTTGCTGAAATTCGGCAGTGCAAGCCCCCCTTCCCTCTGGTTCCGCTCGAGCATCACCCTCTTCACTCGCAGGGACTTGCCCGCCCACACAAAGCCCAAAATGATCTTGCTTACCCTCTTAAAAAAGGAACGTGGAATGAAAATGGGGAGACACGAACACGAATAAGAACCTCGGGAGGACCATCATTTTAACTGTCTGAACTCTCCCAGCTAACGACAGCGGGAGCGCATCCCACCTCCGGAACTCCCCTCGCATTTGATCTACCAGCCAGGACAGGTTCAGCTTGTGCAGTCGACCCCAATCCCGCGCCACTTGTATTCCCAGGTACCTGAAACTTTCCCAACTAACCGGAACAGCAGCTCCCTCAGCCGGTCCCCTTGGCCCCTCTGCTGAACTACAAATATTTCACTTTTTGTCATATTCAATTTGTACCCCGAAAACCGGCTGAATTCCCCCAGGGTCGCCTGATTCCGTCCATCCGCACCATCGGGTCCGAAACGTACAAGAGCAGGTCATCCGCGTACAATGAAACTCTGCTCCTCCTCCCCCCCCCCCCCCCCCCCCTCGAACCAGCCCCTTCCAACCCTCTGAAGCCCTCAGAGCAATTGCCAGCGGCTCTATAGCGCAAACAGCAGTTTTAAATAGTCACAAGTCGTCCTGTTTGTCCTCACACTCGCCTCTGGGGCCTGATATAGCAGCCTGACCCAGTCGATGAAACCCACCCCAAATCCAAACCGTCCCAGCACCTCCCATAAATAGTCCCACTCTGACCGGTCAAATGCCTTCTTCGCATCCATTGCCACCACTACCTCCACCTCCTTTCCCACTGGGGACATCACGATCACATTGAGCAATCTTCTTATATTCGCCCCCAGTTGCCTACCTTTAACAAACCCGTTTGATCCTCCCTAATAACACTTGGCACACAATCCTCAATCCTGGTGGCCAAAAGCTTTGCCAGCAGTTTAGTGCCCACGTTAAGAAGGGAGATTGGCCTATAAGACCCACACAACTCTGGGTTCTTGTCCCGTTTTAAAATCAAGGAGATGGTGGCCTGCGACATTGTCTGGGGCAGCACCCCTCTGTCCCTTGCCTCATTAAAAACCTTGACCAGCAGCGGCCCCAATATCCTGGAGAACCTTTTATAAATTTCTACCGGGTACCCATCCGGCCCCGGGGCCTTACCTGACTGTATGGCCTTTAAGTCCTCAAATATCTCCTCAGCTCCGATCGGGGCGCCCAGCCCTTCTACTAGCTCCTTACCCACTTTTGGGAATGTCAGGCCATCTAAGAAGCGTCTCATCCTCTTTGGCCCTGCGGGGGGCTCCGAGCTATAGAGTTTGCTATAAAAGTCCTTGAAAGCCCTGTTTACACCCGCCGCATCCCCCACCAAGTTACTGCCTCCATCCACCACTTTACCTATTGCCCTCGCCACCTCCCTCTTTCTGAGCTACTAGGCCAGCATCCTGCTGGCTTTCTCTCCATGTTCATATACCGTACCCCTCACCTTTCTGAGCTGCTGGGCCAGCATCCTGCTGCCTTTCTCTCCATGTTCATATACTGCACCCCTTGCCTTTCTGAGCTGCTCCCCTGCCTTACCCGTGGACACCACCCCAAACTCCGGCTGCAGCCTCCTCTGTTCCCTCCAGAGCTCCGCACTCGGTGTCCCCGCATACCTCCCGTCAATCTGCAGGATCTCCGCTAACAGTCGGTCCGTCTCTGCCCTGTCCGTCTTGTCCCTGTGAGCCCGGATTGAAATCAGCTCCCCTCTCACCACTGCCTTGAGCACCTCCCACACCACCGCTGCTGAGACTTACCCCGTATCGTTGACCTGCAGGTAGTTTTGTATACACTTCCTCACCCTCTCGCACACCCCTTCGCCAGCAATCCCACATCCAGCCTCCACTGCGACGCTGGAACCTCTCTCCACTCACCTGCAGCTCGACCCAATGTGGGGCATGGTCGGAAATGGCGATTGCCGAATACTGAACATCCACCACCCCGATCAATAGATCCCTACTCAGTATTTTAAAAAATCGATCCGAGAGAATACCCGATGGACGTGCGAGAAAAGGAGAACTCCTTCCCTGTCAGCCTTCCAAACCTCCACGGACCGAACCCCACACCCCCTCCCCCCGTCCGAAACAATACTACCCCACCTCAAACTGCACCCGCTTGTTCACCAGAATCGCGACCCCCCCCTGGCCTTAGTATCTAGCCCTGAGTGGAATACCTGACTAACCCAGCTCTTCCTCAACCTAAGCTGGTCCGCTACCTTCAGGTGCGTCTCCTGCAACATTATCACATCCGCCTTTAGAGCCCTAAGATGCGCAAACACCTTTGCCCTCTTCACCGGCCCGTTTAGCCCCCTAACGTCCCACGTGACCAGCCTATTTGGGGGGCACCCCCCCCCCCTTGCCGGTCAGCCATCCCCTTTCCTGGGCCTGCCCCCAGCCCCTGTCCCGTGCCTCTGTAGCCCCGCCGCCTGGCAGCGCCCATCCCTGACCTCTTCTCCGCTTCTGAAATCAAGTCCCTCCCTTGTCAGCCGAACAACCCCCCCCCCCCCCTCCCAGCAACAACACTCTGTAACCTAACCCCATCCCTAATCTGATTATAATGATGTTGGTCCTCATGCGTAACCGGCCATCTTGTCCGCTGCTGCAGCCAACACCCAGCTCGAGCCTGTCTTTTTGTTTGTTCCTTTTCAATCCCTTCGGGCTCTCTGTTCCAGAAACCAATATAGATAACAACAGACCCTTGTTCGCTGTTTCTTCAAGTCCAGCACTGAAAAACGCAAAAAAAGTTGGGGGGGGGGAAGGTCCGAATGTCTAGTCAGAGCGAGAGCCACCAAATGTGGGACCTACTCCCACATAGCCGCCACCGGAAGTTTTCGAAAAGGTTTTTTTTTCAGAAACATCAAATTAATCACCCAACACGCAACTCAAAATGATGATCCTGAGATTAAAGCCTCATTATCTACCCGTTCAACTCCATGGACTGTGACAAATCTCCCTCCACAGACGCTTACCTCACTATATCCAGCCTAAGGAGCTGGACACAAATAAAGTCTCATTGAGATTTCAGCCCTATCACAGTTGGGATTTGGGAAAATTGTTGTCATAGAATCATAGAATCAGAATTTACAGTGCAGAAGGAGGTCATTTGGCCCATCAAGTCTTCACTGGCCCTTGTAAGGAGCACCCCACTTAAGCCCACGCTGTCGATGAATTATGTTTCTTTCTGTATGTTACAGTGCCACACTGAAATGCTTCGGAGAAATTTCGATCACATTACCACTTGCTGTGTTCCAGGCAACATTCAGACATGTTAAATGTTGCATTTTAGCATTGGAACGCCCAAGGGAAATGCAGGTTCCAATGCAGTATGTGAGACCACAGAGCTTTTGTTAGATTTAAACTCCCTGACCACAAAATCTTGAAGAATAGTTGTACATATGTGGGTTAAGTACATATGCACAATTGCTTTCCAATTGGTTGTCGGGGTTCCAATGGGCAAATATTAACTGATTGCACATATCCATGGTGGGTCATTTACCCAGCATTCCTGGCAGTGGAGAAAGCCCCCTAACTACAATACAGGGGACTGGGATGCGTGCGCAGTCTCACACAGTTTGGAGCATGCACAGAGTGAGGGATGACGCTGAACAGAGGTTGGTTTGTTGCTCGGCCGCCGGTGAGAGGCGGCGGAGGGGAAGCGGCGGGTGGGTGGAGCGGGTTCATTAACACTCAGTGTGGGCCACAAACCCCGAATAACAACCTGCAGGTCCCGCGGTTCCAGCTCCCAGACTTTCCCCCGGAAATAGGCCCAGGTTAAAGGCCACCATCTTCATTCCGTGGCGAACACGGTGTCTGAGGGGCCATCGTGGTGACGCAGAGAGTGGGCGGGGCTTCTGGGTCCCAGTGACCAGGAGAGAAAATGATTGTATCGCTGATTTTGTTCTCGCTCTGCCCAGAACTGCATCCAGGCAGAGGCGAGGAAGTGGGGGGTAGGGTGGGGGATCTTGGAGTTGATGAAATAAAGGGTGAGATGGGTTTGAATTCAGCCCAGGGAGGAGAGAATGTGTGCGGGATAGGGATTTACAGCTTTTGGGGAAAAAAGACAGGAAAAATATTCCATAGAAACTAGACTTGGCTTTTCTGTGTTTCTGTGCTCCACACTTGTTGTGGAAAATTTTGTAATCTGCATTTCCAGGCTATTGGAAGGGGAGGATGACTGGAAGGAACATCATTGCAAGATCTGACAAGATTTATCCAGATCTGAATATTTTTTTAAGAAAGAAGGATCTGAATATCATTGGCCTTTGAATGTGGAAGGAGAAACGTTTGGTTGTTCTGTCCGTGGGAGAAGATTTCAAACACCAGTGTGTTTGGAAAAGAACCGACACACGTACACCTGAGAGACAGTGTTCCAGTGAACTGATCTGTGGAAAGAGCTTTAACCAGTTCACAGTCTCTAAAAAATCACACCATTCACAGTGAGGAGAAACTGTACATGTGTTCTCTGTTGATAAGATTTCAATCGATCATCTAACCTGCAAAGACAGGAAGATACAGGCACCATGGAGAAACTGTGGAAATGTGATGACTATGGGAAGGGATACAATTATCCATCCCGGCTGGAATACCATCGACGCTCTCACACTGGGGAGAAGCCGTGGAACTGTGGGGATTGTGGTAAACTATTCAATTCTCAATACCAGCTGGCAAACCATCAACGCAGTCATACTGGGGAGAGGCCATTCACCTGTTCTCTGTGTGGGAAGGGATTTACCCAATCAGCCTGTCTCATGTCACACCAGCGATTTCACACGGAGGAGAGGCCCTTCAGCTGCACCGACTGTGGAAAGAGGTTCAGGCATTCATCCCATTCAGTAAACACCAACGTGTTCACACAGGGGAGAGACTGTTCACCTGTTCAGTATGTGGGAAGGGATTCACTCAATCAGCCAACCTGGTGGTACACAAGCGAATTCATACTGGGGAAAGGCCATTTAGCTGCACTTCCTGTGGAAAGAGGTTAAGGTCGTCATCTGAACTCACTGAACATCAGCGAGTTCACACAGGGGAGAAACCATTCACTTGCTCTGTGTGCGGGAAGAGATTCGCTCAGTCATCCCACTGCCTGACACACCAGCGAGTTCACACTGAGGAGAGGCCGTTCACCTGGTCTTCCTGTGGAAAGAGGTTCAGGCATTCGGGCAACCTCAAAGCACACCAGCGGGTTCACACTGGAGAGAGACCGTTCACCTGCTGCGTGTGTGGCAAAGGGTTCCATTGGCTATCCAGCCTGCTGACACGTCAGCGAGTTCATAAATAACTGCAGGGGTTGGGTTCTGCTGTTATTACTGCTGTTAATCACATCCAGGATTGATAGTCTGACAATAATGTGTTTGTTTTTGCTGATGTTAACAACCCTAAAACAAGCTGGAGTTTCATATACTGGAGATGTTGTCACTGGTTTTCGAGCCTTGCAGTGTCTCTTTTTAAAAACACCATCAGCGATCAGAGCTCTCAACAGGATCCTGTTTATAATAAAATTCTAAACTTTTACTTCAACCTTAACTGACCTCCAGGAAAAGCAGATTACAAAATGTTTGTAAAATCTACAAATCAACATCTGAAAGGCTCCACTGACCAACATCTCCAATTATAAAGTGCTGATTAATTCTTGCCGACAGTTCTCACTGACTTACACATTGCACACATTTCTGTCATCAAATTAAATGATCGAGATATGGGAAACAAACCAGTAACATTTTTCACACACATCAATAAAAGCTTCAACTATCAACATTGATATTGATGAAGTTTGGAAGGTGCTGAGTTGAATAATTTCTGACACAGCAGCAGCAACATTTGGTAAAGGTGGAACCCACACACAAACTGGTTTGAGACCCACTCAGTACAGATGGACAAGGGCTGCTTCATTATTTGAGGAGTTGCGAATGGTGCTGAACATTGTGCAGTCATCCACAAACATTCCCACTTCTGACCTTCTGATGAAGGCAGATCATTGATGAAGCAGCTGAAGATGGTTGGGCCGAAGACACTACCCTGAGGAACTCCTGCAGTGATGTCCTGGAGCTGAAATGGTTGGCCACCAACCACCACAACCATCGTCCTTTGTGCCAGGTACGATTCCAACCAGCGGAGAGTGTTCCCCCTGATTCCCATTGAGTCCAGATTAGCTGGGGCTCCTTGATGCCATACTCGGTCAAGTACTGCCTTGATGTCCAGGGCAGACACTCTCACCTCACCTCTGGCATTCAGCGCTTTTGTCCATGTTTGAACCAAGGCTGTAATGACTGCAGGAAGACATCAATAGACTGATCAGTGGGCCAGAAAAGTAGCAAACTGAGGTCAATCCAGAGAAGCGCGGGATAATAAATACATTTGGGGAGGACAAACACGGCAAAGGGAAAGAATATGAATTGTATGACAGTGAGGTGTAGAGGGACAGAACGGCATTAGAGTGCATGTCTACAGGGACTTCCGGTGACGTCGGGCGGGAGGCAGCCGCACGTTGGAGGGCTCCTGTTCGGGTACGGCATTGTCGGGGTGTAACGCCCGGTCCTAAGGAAAGCGGAGGCAGCAAAAGTCAGGAGACAACACAGGAAGGGGAAATGTCAAAAGGTCAGCAAAATAACAGCCGTGAAAAAAGCGGCTGAAAGTCGGTCAGGGAGTGGAAAGGTCAACGTGGGGTCATAAAAGAAAATGGAGGCTGGAGTACCAGGGGAGGCCGCATTGGTTACGGCTGAAGAAATAACTAAGGTGATGGCCGTGGAAGTCAAAAGGCAGTTTACAAAACACATGGAGGCAACGAGGAAGGAGATGGGGGCGGTTTTGAAAGTGCTGGTGGAGTAGATTTCCCCGGTGAGGACGGCGGTGGCGAGCGCAGTGGCAGAGGTGAGGGAGCAAGGCGAGGCGCTGAAGATAGTGTAAGAGACATTACTGCAGCAGGGTGATCAACTTACCTCGATGGGGAAGGAGATGCGGAAGGTGACGGAAATCAACAAGGATCTGTGAGGCAAAATGGAAGACCTGGAAAACAGTTCCAGGCGACAGAATTTGAGGATTGTGGGGCTGCCCGAAGGAGTGGAAAGACCGAGGCTGACTGAGTATTTTGCCACGATGTTGGCAAAGCTATTGGTGAGGGGGAGGATCCCTCCCGATGTGAGCTGGATCGGGCTCATCAGTCGTTCAGGCCTGTACCAAAGGCGAGTGAGCCGCCAAGAGTATTGACTCTGTGCTTCCGTAGGTACAGTGTAAAGGAGACGATCCTGTGCTGGGCCAAGCAGAAGCAGATGGTGCAGTGGGCTGGAGCTGGTCTACACATATACCAGGACTTTACAGCGGAGCTGGCGAGGAGACGGGCTGCCTTCAAGCGGGTGAAGAGGGCACTGTACATTAGCAAGGTGCAGTGCGGCTTTGTGTATCCAGCGAAGCTGAGGGTGACCTACAAGTTCAAGGACTTTTATTTTGGGACGGCGGAAGCAGCGGAGGGGTTTGTGAAGGCAGAAGGACTGTGGCAGAATTGAGAAATGGTCATGTACCGATGTAGCCTCATGACTGTATTCTTCTTTTATTTTGTTTCACTACGTGCTGGTGTATGGGCTATAGGAGCCAACGTTGTATATATTTGGACAAGGGAAGAAATGGGACTTCCAGTCGTAATGTGGGTTCTTTGGGGTGTGGGTGTGTATGCAGGGTTTGTGTGCTAAAGGGGATTTCTAGGTTTTTCCTGGGGCTGGGCAAGGGGGAAAGAGACCCGGGCGGGGGCCTCCACGCTGGCCGGTTTAAGCAGGCCAGTGAACGGGGGTGAGGTGGGGGGAGGGGCTGTGGCCATCGGAGCCTGGCAGAACAGGGTCCGAGTGGTCTAGCCAGGGTGGATAGTTGGGGGGGGGAAGGAACCGAGGTGGGGGGGAGGATTTTTACAAGAGGAAGTGGAGGGCGGAGTGATGGGGGGAGGGGAGGTTTACAACTCTTGGGTGTCGTTTACGGTACTCTTTTGGAGGTTGGATGGCATTGAGTGTTATTGGAGGGAGGGGGGGGGGGGGCTCTATAGGTTAATGGTGACCATGGGAGATTCCGGACTCCTTTCTCTTTCTCGCCTTTGTTTTTTTTCCACCGTGAGAGAGTTTGTTTTATTTGATGCAGATATTGACAGGTGGGCCGTTGGTTGGGGTGGTGGGAGGATGGGATCGTTGTTGATGTTAAGGGGATTGACTTTGTATTTGTTACCGTTTACTGCTTGTTGGTGGGTCCCAAATTTGCTGGTCTGGGGCTTTTTCCCGGGAACAGTCGCAGGCTAATGGCTGCCATCTTGATTCAAGGAGTACAGGGAGAAGTCTTACACCAGGTTAAAGTCCAACAGGTTTGTTTCGAATCACTAACTTTCGGAACACTGCTCCTTCCTCAGGTGAATGAAGAGGTAGGTTCCTGAAACATATATACAAAGTCAAAGATGCAAGGCGATACTTTGAATGTGAGTCTTTGCAGGTAATGAAGCCTTTACAGATCCTGTAATTATCTGCAAAGGCTCACATTCAAAGTCAGACTTCTTACTGTGCTCACCCCAGTCCAACGCCGGCATCTCCGCATCATGGTTCAGGGAGTAGCAGAGCTCATGTACGGCCATCATGGTGAGGCAACAGGAAGTGGGTGGGGCTTCAGTGACCAGAAGAGAAAATGATTGAGTCGTTAACTTCACTCTGTCTGTACAAAGGTTAGAATTGAACCAAACCAGAGTAGAGGATGGGAGAAAACTGGGAGTGGAGGAACAGAATGGTGGAGATGGGTCAATGAGTCAATAATAATCTTTATTAGAGCCACAAGTAGGCTTACATTAACACTGCAATGAAGTTACTGTGAAAAGCTCCACCTCACCACATTCCAGTGCCTTTCCGGGTACACAGAGGGAGAATTCAGAATGCCAATTAACCTAACAAGCACGTCTTTTGGGACTTGTGGGAGGAAACTGGAGCGCCCGGAGGAAACCTACGCAGACATGGGGAGAACATGCAGACTCCACACAGGCGTTGACCCAAGTGGGAATCAAACACGGGATCCTGGCGCTGTGAAGCAACAGTGCTACCCACTGTGCTACCGTGTGCCTTCACGGCTAACAGTTATTCGATTCATTAGGATCAGAATGTTACAGACATTGAATGTGGAAGGAGGAATGTTAAGTCTATCTGGCCATGGGAAAAGATTTCAAGTATTATTGTGACTGGAAAAGTGCCGATACACACACAATCAAGTGAGTGTTTCAGTGAACTGACTGTGAAAAGAGCTTCACCCAGTTACAGAAACAGCCTACCGAAAGATCATACATAGGGTAAGTCAGCGGGAGATATTTGGCAGATAAAATATAATTTGGGGAAAAAGTGAAGTTGTCCCGTGTTGGAAAGAATAATAATTTAAATCGAGAGACTGCAGAATACCACAGTAGAGAAAGTTCTGTGTGTCCTTGTACACAGACCACAAGTGTATTTATTACCTCACACTCCTCCAGATTGATCTCCATTTGCTTCTTTGCTGCCCAGCTGATCAGTCTACTGATATCTTCCTGTAGTCTCCAACTTTATTCCTCACTGTCAACCACAAGACTGCAAATGTTTCAACCATGTCCCTTTGTTAAAGTCTAAATCATTCATATATAACACACAAAGCAGGGAATCTTGTCCTGAACAATCCAGAACTCCGCTTGAAACAGTCTTCTGATCACAAAAATACCTCTGGACCAATCCCCTTTGCTTCCTGCTGCTCCAGCTGATGACATTCCAGCATAATGGAAGTGCCCTGGTTTTCCCACGTGGAACTGGATGTGTATTCCACAGGGCTGGGATGTGCTGTCATGTCTTTATTTATTTCATTATTAACTGACTGAAGTAAATAAACTTCAGAATAAAACAAATATTCAGCAGATACGCACCAATCATTATCCTGAAGTCACCGTATTTTTATAGGAAGTTAACTGTTTGCCAAACCTCATTATCTAAATGCCTCAGATTTTTATTTACTGAAAAATTCAAATTAGGTCACTATTCAGTCACTTGTTATTTAGCTTCCTCTTCACCCCTATATTTGATTTATTAAACACAGACTGTAATTAAAAGATTAATTTCAGTTTTAAGCTATTTAACGAATTTGGTTTTCATTTATAGTTGATTCCAGCAGTAACCAGAACTGTGCTCAGTCCTCTAGCTGTGCACGAACAAGTATTTTATGAAGTTTTAACATAATCTCCCTGCTCTTATATTCTGGTCCTGCGACAAGAAAGGCAAGTGTCCCAAATGCCTTCTGGACCACCTGATCGAACTGTCCAGCCACCTTCAGGGATCTGTGGATATGTTCTCCAAGGTCTCTCTGTTTCCCAACACTTCTCAGCATCATCCCATTTATTGGTCATTCCCGTGCCTTCTTTACCCTCCTGAATTCATTATCTCCACTGCCCCAGACTGAATTCCATTCACCATTTTTCTGTCCATCTGACCCAGT
>NW_024055899.1:0-33460 GCF_902713615.1 Scyliorhinus canicula | reverse complement strand
CCACCCATGGCCCCTCCCACTACCGGAAGTATAAAGTACTGCAGCCGTAAGCCTGCTCTCAGTTCCTCTGGCCGCAGGCAGGCTCAGTTGTAAGACTATTAAAACCACAGTTTACTTCCAATCGTGTCTCTAGTGAATTGATCACCTCCCCAGTGTCAATCTCGGACCCGGCTAATCCTGCACCGTTTTTCACTGGAATGGTTTGTGTTCCGCGTGGCCCTGGTGCTAGCCCCTCTGCAGGAGCTGAATCAGTCCAGATGTGGCGCCAGTTTTGCTGTTCCACAAATCTTGCCCCAGCGTTAATACTCAGTCTCAGGAGACAGAGAATCCCCCCACGCGATTACAATCAGATCAGCTCTGATCTTACTGACTGTGGGAGGGGCAGGTTTGAGGGGCCGATGGGCCTTCTCCTGCTCTATGTGTGACCCATTGCATCAGGTAACTGCCGTCTTACCTCACGTCTGAAACACAAAATGAAAGGCCTTGAAGTTCCTGCAGGTTGGACCTTAGTGTAAATATCACTGGAGTTTCCAGTAATTGAATCTGCCTCATGCTCCCTGATCACAGCGACTCTCTGTGTGATCGACATTCCCTCACCTCCCCCTCTGATTCGTTACTGATTCCCTCCAATCTGTGTCCCCTTGGGTTACCCAGCCTCCTGTCACTGGAAACACTTTCTCCTTATTTACCCGATCCAAACCCCTTGTGATTTTGAATCCCTCAATTAAATCTCCACCTTAACCTTCCCGGCTGCTCGGAGAACAATTCCAGCTTCTCCCGGTCTCTCCTCATTCCAGAGATTAGGAAAACAACCTCTGCTTTCAGTGGCGGATTGTTCCAACATTTTGATTGTTGTTCAGTCGAATTGATTCAATAAACCCTGGGGTGTCAGGTATTGATTACCTGCTTCATTAGCTATTAGCCTGGGGTTAATTCAAAGTGAAACAGCATAGGTTCGGTGCGATGGAACAGAAAGATGCCAGAGAGAATTTTGAAAGTGTTGAGGGCGCTTCACAAAAACAGGCCAAGTGATTTGGATACACTGTTCTCGATTGATTGATTAGATTAGAAAGGTTCAGTGCAGCTCTTTTGTCCCAGATTGGACAGTGAGCAGTGACGCACCTGCTCAATTTGGCAAATATTCCGAATTCAGAATAATCATTCAAACATTCTCATCATTAAATCACAAGAGCGCTTCAACACCGAGGACCCATAAGACCATGAGTAATAGGAGCAGACTCGATGGGCCGAGTGGCCTAATTCTGCTCCTATGTCTCATCCCCATTCTCCTGCCTTCTCCCCATAACCCCTGATCCCCTTATTGATCAAGAACCTATCTATCTCTGCCTTAAAGACACTCAGTGATTTGGCCTCCACTGCCTTCTGCGGCAAAGAGTTCCACAGATTCACCACCCTCTGGCTGAAGAAATTCCTCCTCATCTCTGTTTTAAAGGATCGTCCCTTAGTCTGAGATGGTGTCCTCTGCTTCTAGTTTTTCCTACAAGTGGAAACATCCTCTCCACGTCCACTCTATCCAGGCCTCGCAGTATCCTGTAAGTTTCAATAAGATCCCCCCTCATCCTTCTAAACTCCAACAGGTGCAGACCCAGAGTCCTCAACCACTCCTCGTACGACAAGCTCCTCATTCCAGGGATCATTCTTGCGAACCTCCTCTGAACCCTTTCCAAGCCCAGCACATCCTTCCTTAGATACGGGGCCCAAAACTGCTCACAATACTCCAAATGGGGTCTGACCAGAGCCTTATACAGCCTCAGAAGTACATCCCTGGTCTTGTATTCTAGCCCTCTCGACATGAATGCTAACATTGCATTCGCCTTCCTAACTGCCGACTGAACCCAGGTTCGATCCTGGCTCTGGGTCACTGTCCGTGTAGAGTTTGCACACCCTCCCCGTGTCTGCGTGGGTTTCACCCCCACAACCCAAAGATGGGCAGGGCAGGTGGATTGGCCACGCTAAATTGTCCCTTAATTGGGAAAAAATGATTTGGGTACTGTAAATTTATATTTAAAGTCACAAGAACTGTGGGCTCCCTGCTCTGCCTGTCTGGCGAATTGGCAGGAGCTTCAGGCCCAGGTTACCGCTCGCCTGAGATGCTGGACGGGATTGCTCTGGGTGGGGTGGAGATCAGGTCAGAGGGAGCTGCTCGTCTCCATGTTGTGGTACCAGCTGGTCACTTTGACCTCTCCTCCTGCCTTTGTCACAAAGATCCAGGAAATGCTCCTTTGGGACAAAAGACCGTGTTGGGTGGCTGGCCAGGTTCTGTATCTCCTGCTGAGGGAGGCCAGTCAGGCATTGCTGGACCTTCACACCCTGGTGGTGACCTTCACCTGCAGCGAAATCGCTATGTCCAGCCCCCTTATAGCCAGCAGGTTTCATACAGGATGGCAACAATTAACCTCCCTGTCAACCTGATGGAATGCCAGCTCCCCCGATAGGGGGTGGGGCCCGGGACCCTCTGAACAATGTCTAGTTGTGGGGTATATAAAGCTGGCCAGACAGGCCCCGGGGAATGACGACCCAGCTGGGATCTAACGTGTGACGTGTATAATATTGATTGAGAAAGTTTCTTTGAACCACTCAATGTGGACTCCATGTCCCTGGACACGGAGCACGGAGCACTCAGTATCCATTCCCTGGACACGGAGCACTCAGTATCCATTCCTTGGACACGGAGCACTCAGTATCCAGTCCCTGGACATGGAGCACGGAGCACTCAGTATCCAGTCCCTGGACACGGAGCACGGAGCACTCAGTATCCAGTCCCTGGACATGGAGCACGGAGCACTCAGTATCCATTCCCTGGACACGGAGCACGGAGCACTCAGTATCCAGTCCCTGGGCATGGAGCACGGAGCACTCAGTATCCAGTCCCTGGACACGGAGCACTCAGTATCCAGTCCCTGGGCATGGAGCACGGAGCACTCAGTATCCAGTCCCTGGACACGGAGCACGGAGCACTCAGTATCCAGTCCCTGGACACGGAGCACGGAGCACTCAGTATCCAGTCCCTGGACACGGAGCACGGAGCACTCAGTATCCAGTCCCTGGACACGGAGCACGGAGCACTCAGTATCCATTCCCTGGACACGGAGCACTCAGTATCCATTCCCTGGACACGGAGCACTCAGTATCCAGTCCCTGGACATGGAGCACGGAGCACTCAGTATCCAGTCCCTGGACATGGAGCACGGAGCACTCAGTATCCAGTCCCTGGACACGGAGCACGGAGCACTCAGTATCCAGTCCCTGGACACGGAGCACGGAGCACTCAGTATCCAGTCCCTGGACATGGAGCACGGAGCACTCAGTATCCAGTCCCTGGACACGGAGCACTCAGTATCCAGTCCCTGGACATGGAGCACGGAGCACTCAGTATCCATTCCTTGGACACGGAGCACTCAGTATCCAGTCCCTGGACATGGAGCACGGAGCACTCAGTATCCAGTCCCTGGACACGGAGCACGGAGCACTCAGTATCCAGTCCCTGGACATGGAGCACGGAGCACTCAGTATCCATTCCCTGGACACGGAGCACGGAGCACTCAGTATCCAGTCCCTGGGCATGGAGCACGGAGCACTCAGTATCCAGTCCCTGGACACGGAGCACTCAGTATCCAGTCCCTGGGCATGGAGCACGGAGCACTCAGTATCCAGTCCCTGGACACGGAGCACGGAGCACTCAGTATCCAGTCCCTGGACACGGAGCACGGAGCACTCAGTATCCAGTCCCTGGACACGGAGCACGGAGCACTCAGTATCCAGTCCCTGGACACGGAGCACGGAGCACTCAGTATCCATTCCCTGGACACGGAGCACTCAGTATCCATTCCCTGGACACGGAGCACTCAGTATCCAGTCCCTGGACATGGAGCACGGAGCACTCAGTATCCAGTCCCTGGACATGGAGCACGGAGCACTCAGTATCCAGTCCCTGGACACGGAGCACGGAGCACTCAGTATCCAGTCCCTGGACACGGAGCACGGAGCACTCAGTATCCAGTCCCTGGACACGGAGCACGGAGCACTCAGTATCCAGTCCCTGGACACGGAGCACTCAGTATCCAGTCCCTGGACACGGAGCACGGAGCACTCAGTATCCAGTCCCTGGACACGGAGCACTCAGTATCCAGTCCCTGGACACGGAGCACTCAGTATCCAGTCCCTGGACACGGAGCACGGAGCACTCAGTATCCAGTCCCTGGACATGGAGCACGGAGCACTCAGTATCCAGTCCCTGGACACGGAGCACTCAGTATCCAGTCCCTGGACACGGAGCACGGAGCACTCAGTATCCAGTCCCTGGACACGGAGCACGGAGCACTCAGTATCCAGTCCCTGGACACGGAGCACGGAGCACTCAGTATCCAGTCCCTGGACACGGAGCACTCAGTATCCAGTCCCTGGACACGGAGCACGGAGCACTCAGTATCCAATCCCTGGACACGGAGCACGGAGCACTCAGTATCCAGTCCCTGGACATGGAGCACGGAGCACTCAGTATCCAGTCCCTGGACATGGAGCACGGAGCACTCAGTATCCAGTCCCTGGACACGGAGCACTCAGTATCCAGTCCCTGGACATGGAGCACGGAGCACTCAGTATCCAGTCCCTGGACACGGAGCACGGAGCACTCAGTATCCAGTCCCTGGACACGGAGCACGGAGCACTCAATATCCAGTCCCTGGACATGGAGCACGGAGCACTCAGTATCCAGTCCCTGGACACGGAGCACTCAGTATCCAGTCCCTGGACACGGAGCACTCAGTATCCAGTCCCTGGACACGGAGCACTCAGTATCCAGTCCCTGGACACGGAGCACGGAGCACTCAGTATCCAGTCCCTGGACACGGAGCACGGAGCACTCAGTATCCAGTCCCTGGACATGGAGCACGGAGCACTCAGTATCCAGTCCCTGGACACGGAGCACTCAGTATCCAGTCCCTGGACACGGAGCACGGAGCACTCAGTATCCAGACCCTGGACACGGAGCACGGAGCACTCAGTATCCAGTCCCTGGACATGGAGCACGGAGCACTCAGTATCCAGTCCCTGGACACGGAGCACGGAGCACTCAGTATCCAGTCCCTGGACATGGAGCACTCAGTATCCAGTCCCTGGACACGGAGCACGGAGCACTCAGTATCCAGTCCCTGGACACGGAGCACGGAGCACTCAGTATCCAGTCCCTGGACACGGAGCACGGAGCACTCAGTATCCAGTCCCTGGACACGGAGCACGGAGCACTCAGTATCCAGTCCCTGGACACGGAGCACTCAGTATCCAGTCCCTGGACACGGAGCACGGAGCACTCAGTATCCAGTCCCTGGACACGGAGCACGGGGCACTCAGTATCCAGTCCCTGGACACGGAGCACGGAGCACTCAGTATCCAGTCCCTGGACACGGAGCACGGGGCACTCAGTATCCAGTCCCTGGACACGGAGCACGGAGCACTCAGTATCCAGTCCCTGGACACGGAGCACGGAGCACTCAGTATCCAGTCCCTGGACATGGAGCACGGAGCACTCAGTATCCAGTCCCTGGACATGGAGCACGGAGCACTCAGTATCCAGTCCCTGGACACGGAGCACGGAGCACTCAGTATCCAGTCCCTGGACATGGAGCACGGAGCTCTCAGTATCCAGTCCCTGGACACGGAGCACTCAGTATCCAGTCCCTGGACATGGAGCACGGAGCACTCAGTATCCAGTCCCTGGACACGGAGCACGGAGCACTCAGTATCCAGTCCCTGGACATGGAGCACGGAGCACTCAGTATCCAGTCCCTGGACATGGAGCACGGAGCTCTCAGTATCCAGTCCCTGGACACGGAGCACTCAGTATCCAGTCCCTGGACATGGAGCACGGAGCACTCAGTATCCAGTCCCTGGACATGGAGCACGGAGCACTCAGTATCCAGTCCCTGGACACGGAGCACGGAGCACTCAGTATCCAGTCCCTGGACACGGAGCACTCAGTATCCAGTCCCTGGACATGGAGCACTCAGTATCCAGTCCCTGGACACGGAGCACGGAGCACTCAGTATCCAGTCCCTGGACACGGAGCACGGAGCACTCAGTATCCAGTCCCTGGACATGGAGCACGGAGCACTCAGTATCCAGTCCCTGGACACGGAGCACGGAGCACTCAGTATCCAGTCCCTGGACACGGAGCACTCAGTATCCATTCCCTGGACACGGAGCACGGAGCACTCAGTATCCAGTCCCTGGACACGGAGCACGGAGCACTCAGTATCCAGTCCCTGGATACGGAGCACGGAGCACTCAGTATCCAGTCCCTGGACATGGAGCACGGAGCACTCAGTATCCAGTCCCTGGACACGGAGCACGGAGCACTCAGTATCCAGTCCCTGGACACGGAGCACTCAGTATCCAGTCCCTGGACACGGAGCACGGAGCACTCAGTATCCAGTCCCTGGACACGGAGCACGGAGCACTCAGTATCCAGTCCCTGGACACGGAGCACGGAGCACTCAGTATCCAGTCCCTGGACACGGAGCACGGAGCACTCAGTATCCAGTCCCTGGACATGGAGCACGGAGCACTCAGTATCCAGTCCCTGGACACGGAGCACTCAGTATCCAGTCCCTGGACATGGAGCACGGAGCACTCAGTATCCATTCCTTGGACACGGAGCACTCAGTATCCAGTCCCTGGACATGGAGCACGGAGCACTCAGTATCCAGTCCCTGGACACGGAGCACGGAGCACTCAGTATCCAGTCCCTGGACACGGAGCACGGAGCACTCAGTATCCAGTCCCTGGACACGGAGCACGGAGCACTCAGTATCCAGTCCCTGGACACGGAGCACGGAGCACTCAGTATCCATTCCCTGGACACGGAGCACTCAGTATCCATTCCCTGGACACGGAGCACTCAGTATCCAGTCCCTGGACATGGAGCACGGAGCACTCAGTATCCAGTCCCTGGACATGGAGCACGGAGCACTCAGTATCCAGTCCCTGGACACGGAGCACGGAGCACTCAGTATCCAGTCCCTGGACACGGAGCACGGAGCACTCAGTATCCAGTCCCTGGACATGGAGCACGGAGCACTCAGTATCCAGTCCCTGGACACGGAGCACTCAGTATCCAGTCCCTGGACACGGAGCACGGAGCACTCAGTATCCAGTCCCTGGACACGGAGCACTCAGTATCCAGTCCCTGGACACGGAGCACTCAGTATCCAGTCCCTGGACATGGAGCACGGAGCACTCAGTATCCAGTCCCTGGACATGGAGCACGGAGCACTCAGTATCCAGTCCCTGGACACGGAGCACTCAGTATCCAGTCCCTGGACACGGAGCACGGAGCACTCAGTATCCAGTCCCTGGACACGGAGCACGGAGCACTCAGTATCCAGTCCCTCGACACGGAGCACGGAGCACTCAGTATCCAGTCCCTGGACACGGAGCACTCAGTATCCAGTCCCTGGACACGGAGCACGGAGCACTCAGTATCCAATCCCTGGACACGGAGCACGGAGCACTCAGTATCCAGTCCCTGGACATGGAGCACGGAGCACTCAGTATCCAGTCCCTGGACATGGAGCACGGAGCACTCAGTATCCAGTCCCTGGACACGGAGCACTCAGTATCCAGTCCCTGGACATGGAGCACGGAGCACTCAGTATCCAGTCCCTGGACACGGAGCACGGAGCACTCAGTATCCAGTCCCTGGACACGGAGCACGGAGCACTCAATATCCAGTCCCTGGACATGGAGCACGGAGCACTCAGTATCCAGTCCCTGGACACGGAGCACTCAGTATCCAGTCCCTGGACACGGAGCACTCAGTATCCAGTCCCTGGACACGGAGCACTCAGTATCCAGTCCCTAGACACGGAGCACGGAGCACTCAGTATCCAGTCCCTGGACACGGAGCACGGAGCACTCAGTATCCAGTCCCTGGACATGGAGCACGGAGCACTCAGTATCCAGTCCCTGGACACGGAGCACTCAGTATCCAGTCCCTGGACACGGAGCACGGAGCACTCAGTATCCAGTCCCTGGACACGGAGCACGGAGCACTCAGTATCCAGTCCCTGGACACGGAGCACGGAGCACTCAGTATCCAGTCCCTGGACACGGAGCACGGAGCACTCAGTATCCAGTCCCTGGACATGGAGCACTCAGTATCCAGTCCCTGGACACGGAGCACGGAGCACTCAGTATCCAGTCCCTGGACACGGAGCACGGAGCACTCAGTATCCAGTCCCTGGACACGGAGCACGGAGCACTCAGTATCCAGTCCCTGGACATGGAGCACGGAGCACTCAGTATCCAGTCCCTGGACACGGAGCACTCAGTATCCAGTCCCTGGACACGGAGCACGGAGCACTCAGTATCCAGTCCCTGGACACGGAGCACGGGGCACTCAGTATCCAGTCCCTGGACACGGAGCACGGAGCACTCAGTATCCAGTCCCTGGACACGGAGCACGGGGCACTCAGTATCCAGTCCCTGGACACGGAGCACGGAGCACTCAGTATCCAGTCCCTGGACACGGAGCACGGAGCACTCAGTATCCAGTCCCTGGACATGGAGCACGGAGCACTCAGTATCCAGTCCCTGGACATGGAGCACGGAGCACTCAGTATCCAGTCCCTGGACACGGAGCACGGAGCACTCAGTATCCAGTCCCTGGACATGGAGCACGGAGCTCTCAGTATCCAGTCCCTGGACACGGAGCACTCAGTATCCAGTCCCTGGACATGGAGCACGGAGCACTCAGTATCCAGTCCCTGGACACGGAGCACGGAGCACTCAGTATCCAGTCCCTGGACATGGAGCACGGAGCACTCAGTATTCAGTCCCTGGACATGGAGCACGGAGTCCCTGGACACGGAGCACTCAGTATCCAGTCCCTGGACATGGAGCACGGAGCACTCAGTATCCAGTCCCTGGACATGGAGCACGGAGCACTCAGTATCCAGTCCCTGGACACGGAGCACGGAGCACTCAGTATCCAGTCCCTGGACACGGAGCACTCAGTATCCAGTCCCTGGACATGGAGCACTCAGTATCCAGTCCCTGGACACGGAGCACGGAGCACTCAGTATCCAGTCCCTGGACACGGAGCACGGAGCACTCAGTATCCAGTCCCTGGACATGGAGCACGGAGCACTCAGTATCCAGTCCCTGGACACGGAGCACGGAGCACTCAGTATCCAGTCCCTGGACACGGAGCACTCAGTATCCATTCCCTGGACACGGAGCACGGAGCACTCAGTATCCAGTCCCTGGACACGGAGCACGGAGCACTCAGTATCCAGTCCCTGGATACGGAGCACGGAGCACTCAGTATCCAGTCCCTGGACATGGAGCACGGAGCACTCAGTATCCAGTCCCTGGACACGGAGCACGGAGCACTCAGTATCCAGTCCCTGGACACGGAGCACTCAGTATCCAGTCCCTGGACACGGAGCACGGAGCACTCAGTATCCAGTCCCTGGACACGGAGCACGAGCACTCAGTATCCAGTCCCTGGACACGGAGCACGGAGCACTCAGTATCCAGTCCCTGGACACGGAGCACGGAGCACTCAGTATCCAGTCCCTGGACATGGAGCACGGAGCACTCAGTATCCAGTCCCTGGACACGGAGCACTCAGTATCCAGTCCCTGGACACGGAGCACGGAGCACTCAGTATCCAGTCCCTGGACATGGAGCACTCAGTATCCAGTCCCTGGACACGGAGCACGGAGCACTCAGTATCCAGTCCCTGGACACGGAGCACGGAGCACTCAGTATCCAGTCCCTGGACACGGAGCACGGAGCACTCAGTATCCAGTCCCTGGACACGGAGCACTCAGTATCCAGTCCCTGGACACGGAGCACGGAGCACTCAGTATCCAGTCCCTGGACACGGAGCACGGAGCACTCAGTATCCAGTCCCTGGGCACGGAGCACGGAGCACTCAGTATCCAGTCCCTGGACATGGAGCACGGAGCACTCAGTATCCAGTCCCTGGACACGGAGCACGGAGCACTCAGTATCCAGTCCCTGGACATGGAGCACGGAGCACTCAGTATCCAGTCCCTGGACACGGAGCACGGAGCACTCAGTATCCAGTCCCTGGACATGGAGCACGGAGCACTCAGTATCCAGTCCCTGGACACGGAGCACGGAGCACTCAGTATCCAGTCCCTGGACATGGAGCACGGAGCACTCAGTATCCAGTCCCTGGACACGGAGCACGGAGCACTCAGTATCCAGTCCCTGGACATGGAGCACGGAGCACTCAGTATCCAGTCCCTGGACATGGAGCACGGAGCTCTCAGTATCCAGTCCCTGGACACGGAGCACTCAGTATCCAGTCCCTGGACATGGAGCACGGAGCACTCAGTATCCAGTCCCTGGACATGGAGCACGGAGCACTCAGTATCCAGTCCCTGGACATGGAGCACGGAGCACTCAGTATCCAGTCCCTGGACATGGAGCACGGAGCTCTCAGTATCCAGTCCCTGGACACGGAGCACGGAGCACTCAGTATCCAGTCCCTGGACACGGAGCACGGAGCACTCAGTATCCAGTCCCTGGACACGGAGCACTCAGTATCCAGTCCCTGGACATGGAGCACGGAGCACTCAGTATCCATTCCCTGGACACGGAGCACGGAGCACTCAGTATCCAGTCCCTGGACACGGAGCACGGAGCACTCAGTATCCAGTCCCTGGATACGGAGCACGGAGCACTCAGTATCCAGTCCCTGGACATGGAGCACGGAGCACTCAGTATCCAGTCCCTGGACATGGAGCACGGAGCTCTCAGTATCCAGTCCCTGGACACGGAGCACTCAGTATCCAGTCCCTGGACATGGAGCACGGAGCACTCAGTATCCATTCCCTGGACACGGAGCACGGAGCACTCAGTATCCAGTCCCTGGACACGGAGCACGGAGCACTCAGTATCGAGTCCCTGGATACGGAGCACGGAGCACTCAGTATCCAGTCCCTGGACATGGAGCACGGAGCACTCAGTATCCAATCCCTGGACACGGAGCACTCAGTATCCAGTCCCTGGACATGGAGCACGGAGCACTCAGTATCCATTCCCTGGACACGGAGCACGGAGCACTCAGTATCCAGTCCCTGGACATGGAGCACGGAGCACTCAGTATCCAGTCCCTGGACATGGAGCACGGAGCACTCAGTATCCAGTCCCTGGACATGGAGCACGGAGCACTCAGTATCCAGTCCCTGGACACGGAGCACTCAGTATCCAGTCCCTGGACACGGAGCACGGAGCACTCAGTATCCAGTCCCTGGACACGGAGCACTCAGTATCCAGTCCCTGGACACGGAGCACTCAGTATCCAGTCCCTGGACATGGAGCACGGAGCACTCAGTATCCAGTCCCTGGACACGGAGCACGGAGCACTCAGTATCCAGTCCCTCGACACGGAGCACGGAGCACTCAGTATCCAGTCCCTGGACACGGAGCACTCAGTATCCAGTCCCTGGACACGGAGCACTCAGTATCCAGTCCCTGGACACGGAGCACGGAGCACTCAGTATCCAATCCCTGGACACGGAGCACGGAGCACTCAGTATCCAGTCCCTGGACATGGAGCACGGAGCACTCAGTATCCAGTCCCTGGACATGGAGCACGGAGCACTCAGTATCCAGTCCCTGGACACGGAGCACTCAGTATCCAGTCCCTGGACATGGAGCACGGAGCACTCAGTATCCAGTCCCTGGACACGGAGCACGGAGCACTCAGTATCCAGTCCCTGGACACGGAGCACGGAGCACTCAGTATCCAGTCCCTGGACACGGAGCACTCAGTATCCAGTCCCTGGACACGGAGCACTCAGTATCCAGTCCCTGGACACGGAGCACTCAGTATCCAGTCCCTGGACACGGAGCACGGAGCACTCAGTATCCAGTCCCTGGACACGGAGCACGGAGCACTCAGTATCCAGTCCCTGGACATGGAGCACGGAGCACTCAGTATCCAGTCCCTGGACACGGAGCACTCAGTATCCAGTCCCTGGACACGGAGCACGGAGCACTCAGTATCCAGACCCTGGACACGGAGCACGGAGCACTCAGTATCCAGTCCCTGGACATGGAGCACGGAGCACTCAGTATCCAGTCCCTGGACACGGAGCACGGAGCACTCAGTATCCAGTCCCTGGACATGGAGCACTCAGTATCCAGTCCCTGGACACGGAGCACGGAGCACTCAGTATCCAGTCCCTGGACACGGAGCACGGAGCACTCAGTATCCAGTCCCTGGACACGGAGCACGGAGCACTCAGTATCCAGTCCCTGGACATGGAGCACGGAGCACTCAGTATCCAGTCCCTGGACACGGTGCACGGAGCACTCAGTATCCAGTCCCTGGACATGGAGCACGGAGCACTCAGTATCCAGTCCCTGGACATGGAGCACGGAGCACTCAGTATCCAGTCCCTGGACACGGAGCACGGAGCACTCAGTATCCAGTCCCTGGACATGGAGCACGGAGCACTCAGTATCCAGTCCCTGGACATGGAGCACGGAGCACTCAGTATCCAGTCCCTGGACATGGAGCACGGAGCTCTCAGTATCCAGTCCCTGGACACGGAGCACTCAGTATCCAGTCCCTGGACATGGAGCACGGAGCACTCAGTATCCAGTCCCTGGACATGGAGCACGGAGCACTCAGTATCCATTCCCTGGACACGGAGCACGGAGCACTCAGTATCCAGTCCCTGGACACGGAGCACGGAGCACTCAGTATCCAGTCCCTGGATACGGAGCACGGAGCACTCAGTATCCAGTCCCTGGACATGGAGCACGGAGCACTCAGTATCCAATCCCTGGACACGGAGCACTCAGTATCCAGTCCCTGGACATGGAGCACGGAGCACTCAGTATCCATTCCCTGGACACGGAGCACGGAGCACTCAGTATCCAGTCCCTGGACATGGAGCACGGAGCACTCAGTATCCAGTCCCTGGACATGGAGCACGGAGCACTCAGTATCCAGTCCCTGGACACGGAGCACGGAGCACTCAGTATCCAGTCCCTGGACACGGAGCACTCAGTATCCAGTCCCTGGACACGGAGCACTCAGTATCCAGTCCCTGGACACGGAGCACGGAGCACTCAGTATCCAGTCCCTGGACACGGAGCACGGAGCACTCAGTATCCAGTCCCTGGACACGGAGCACGGAGCACTCAGTATCCAGTCCCTGGACACGGAGCACGGAGCACTCAGTATCCAGTCCCTGGACACGGAGCACGGAGCACTCAGTATCCAGTCCCTGGACATGGAGCACGGAGCACTCAGTATCCAGTCCCTGGACACGGAGCACTCAGTATCCAGTCCCTGGACACGGAGCACGGAGCACTCAGTATCCAGTCCCTGGACATGGAGCACTCAGTATCCAGTCCCTGGACACGGAGCATGGAGCACTCAGTATCCAGTCCCTGGACACGGAGCACGGAGCACTCAGTATCCAGTCCCTGGACATGGAGCACGGAGCACTCAGTATCCAGTCCCTGGACACGGAGCACTCAGTATCCAGTCCCTGGACACGGAGCACTCAGTATCCAGTCCCTGGACACGGAGCACGGAGCACTCAGTATCCAGTCCCTGGGCACGGAGCACGGAGCACTCAGTATCCAGTCCCTGGACATGGAGCACGGAGCACTCAGTATCCAGTCCCTGGACACGGAGCACGGAGCACTCAGTATCCAGTCCCTGGACATGGAGCACGGAGCACTCAGTATCCAGTCCCTGGACATGGAGCACGGAGCACTCAGTATCCAGTCCCTGGACATGGAGCACGGAGCTCTCAGTATCCAGTCCCTGGACACGGAGCACTCAGTATCCAGTCCCTGGACATGGAGCACGGAGCACTCAGTATCCATTCCCTGGACACGGAGCACGGAGCACTCAGTATCCAGTCCCTGGACACGGAGCACGGAGCACTCAGTATCCAGTCCCTGGATACGGAGCACGGAGCACTCAGTATCCAGTCCCTGGACATGGAGCACGGAGCACTCAGTATCCAATCCCTGGACACGGAGCACTCAGTATCCAGTCCCTGGACATGGAGCACGGAGCACTCAGTATCCATTCCCTGGACACGGAGCACGGAGCACTCAGTATCCAGTCCCTGGACATGGAGCACGGAGCACTCAGTATCCAGTCCCTGGACACGGAGCACGGAGCACTCAGTATCCAGTCCCTGGACATGGAGCACGGAGCACTCAGTATCCAGTCCCTGGACACGGAGCACTCAGTATCCAGTCCCTGGACACGGAGCACGGAGCACTCAGTATCCAGTCCCTGGACACGGAGCATGGAGCACTCAGTATCCAGTCCCTGGACACGGAGCACGGAGCACTCAGTATCCAGTCCCTGGACACGGAGCACGGAGCACTCAGTATCCAGTCCCTGGACACGGAGCACGGAGCACTCAGTATCCAGTCCCTGGACATGGAGCACGGAGCACTCAGTATCCAGTCCCTGGACACGGAGCACTCAGTATCCAGTCCCTGGACACGGAGCACGGAGCACTCAGTATCCAGTCCCTGGACATGGAGCACTCAGTATCCAGTCCCTGGACACGGAGCATGGAGCACTCAGTATCCAGTCCCTGGACACGGAGCACGGAGCACTCAGTATCCAGTCCCTGGACATGGAGCACGGAGCACTCAGTATCCAGTCCCTGGACACGGAGCACTCAGTATCCAGTCCCTGGACACGGAGCACGGAGCACTCAGTATCCAGTCCCTGGACACGGAGCACGGAGCACTCAGTATCCAGTCCCTGGGCACGGAGCACGGAGCACTCAGTATCCAGTCCCTGGACATGGAGCACGGAGCACTCAGTATCCAGTCCCTGGACACGGAGCACTCAGTATCCAGTCCCTGGACATGGAGCACGGAGCACTCAGTATCCAGTCCCTGGACACGGAGCACTCAGTATCCAGTCCCTGGACACGGAGCACTCAGTATCCAGTCCCTGGACACGGAGCACGGAGCACTCAGTATCCAGTCCCTGGACACGGAGCACGGAGCACTCAGTATCCAGTCCCTGGACATTGAGCACGGAGCACTCAGTATCCAGTCCCTGGACACGGAGCACTCAGTATCCAATCCCTGGACACGGAGCACGGAGCACTCAGTATCCAGTCCCTGGACACGGAGCACGGAGCACTCAGTATCCAGTCCCTGGACATGGAGCACGGAGCACTCAGTATCCAGTCCCTGGACATGGAGCACTCAGTATCCAGTCCCTGGACACGGAGCACGGAGCACTCAGTATCCAGTCCCTGGACACGGAGCACTCAGTATCCAGTCCCTGGACATGGAGCACGGAGCACTCAGTATCCAGTCCCTGGACATGGAGCACGGAGCACTCAGTATCCAGTCCCTGGACACGGAGCACGGAGCACTCAGTATCCAGTCCCTGGACATGGAGCACGGAGCACTCAGTATCCAGTCCCTGGACATGGAGCACGGAGCACTCAGTATCCAGTCCCTGGACACGGTGCACGGAGCACTCAGTATCCAGTCCCTGGACACGGAGCACGGAGCACTCAGTATCCAGTCCCTGGACACGGAGCACGGAGCACTCAGTATCCAGTCCCTGGACACGGAGCACTCAGTATCCAGTCCCTGGACACGGAGCACGGAGCAATCAGTATCCAGTCCCTGGACACGGAGCACTCAGTATCCAGTCCCTGGACACGGAGCTCTCAGTATCCAGTCCCTGGACACGGAGCACTCAGTATCCAGTCCCTGGACACGGAGCACGGAGCACTCAGTATCCAGTCCCTGGACACGGAGCACGGAGCACTCAGTATCCAGTCCCTGGACACGGAGCACTCAGTATCCAGTCCCTGGACACGGAGCACGGAGCACTCAGTATCCAGTCCCTGGACACGGAGCACTCAGTATCCAGTCCCTGGACACGGAGCTCTCAGTATCCAGTCCCTGGACACGGAGCACTCAGTATCCAGTCCCTGGACACGGAGCACTCAGTATCCAGTCCCTGGACACGGAGCACTCAGTATCCAGTCCCTGGACACGGAGCACGGAGCACTCAGTATCCAGTCCCTGGACACGGAGCACTCAGTATCCAGTCCCTGGACACGGAGCACGGAGCACTCAGTATCCAGTCCCTGGACACGGAGCACTCAGTATCCAGTCCCTGGACACGGAGCTCTCAGTATCCAGTCCCTGGACACGGAGCACGGAGCACTCAGTATCCAGTCCCTGGACACGGAGCACGGAGCACTCAGTATCCAGTCCCTGGACACGGAGCACGGAGCACTCAGTATCCAGTCCCTGGACATGGAGCACGGAGCATTCAGTATCCAGTCCCTGGACACGGAGCACGGAGCACTCAGTATCCAGTCCCTGGACACGGAGCACTCAGTATCCAGTCCCTGGACACGGAGCACGGAGCACTCAGTATCCAGTCCCTGGACATGGAGCACGGAGCACTCAGTATCCAGTCCCTGGATACGGAGCACTCAGTATCCAGTCCCTGGACACGGAGCACTCAGTATCCAGTCCCTGGACATGGAGCACTCAGTATCCAGTCCCTGGACACGGAGCACGGAGCACTCAGTATCCAGTCCCTGGACACGGAGCACTCAGTATCCAGTCCCTGGACACGGAGCACGGAGCACTCAGTATCCAGTCCCTGGACACGGAGCACGGAGCACTCAGTATCCAGTCCCTGGACACGGAGCACGGAGCACTCAGTATCCAGTCCCTGGACACGGAGCACTCAGTATCCAGTCCCTGGACATGGAGCACGGAGCACTCAGTATCCAGTCCCTGGACACGGAGCACGGAGCACTCAGTATCCAGTCCCTGGACACGGAGCACTCAGTATCCAGTCCCTGGACACGGAGCACTCAGTATCCAGTCCCTGGACATGGAGCACGGAGCACTCAGTATCCAGTTCCTGGACACGGAGCACGGAGCACTCAGTATCCAGTCCCTGGACACGGAGCACTCAGTATCCAGTCCCTGGACACGGAGCACGGAGCACTCAGTATCCAGTCCCTGGACATGGAGCACGGAGCACTCAGTATCCATGCTCGGTGTGAACCGCAGGCACTGGAGGGGCCTTATCGACCCTCTTAGTCACGTTTTGATTTTGCAATTTAAGTGTCCATTTGCGATTTGTTATTTTTTGAGGCAGGGTCCCTTTTAGGGACTGCCTCTTGTTTTTGTTTAGGGACTGCCTCTTGTTTTTGTTTAGGGACTGTCTCCTGTTTTTGTTTAGGGACTGTCTCCTGTTTTTGTTTAGGGACTGTCTCTTGTTTTTGTTTTAGGGTCTGCCTCTTTAATTTGCCTCAGTTTATTTGATTAATTTTAACTGGCTAATTATTTTAACCCAAAATAGATTAACATAGAAAAGATGTTCCCACTGGAGAGGGAGAGTAGAATTGGGTGTCTTGTTCTGCTCTTGGCGTATCATAAGCTGCTTCCTCGATGACGAACCAGTCTGCTACAATCCACGTGGTGGGTGTGATGTTGAATCAACCCTGTGTCTGTACTCACTGAGTGTCTCCACTGGAAAGAGGAAGATCATATGTGCTGTGCCCTTTATATATGGGTTGGTGTAATGCCCTCCTGTGGTAGTGTCACCTCTGTGTGTATCGTGAATGCCCATTGGTCGTGTCCTATCTTACTGACCTATTGGTTGAGTGTCTGTGTGTCACGTCTCTGGTGCTCCCTCTAGTGTCTTGCTAGTCTGCGTGTACTTACATTAACCCCTTGTGTATCTACAGTGATGCATATCACCACATTAAGTGGCAAAATAGTCGCTAGTAAATGTTATCCAGAGAGTAGGGCGAATCTGGAACTCGCTCCCACAGGGAGCCCGTACTGACAGCCGCTGCCACTGCCCCCCAGGTGGCATTGCTGCCCCTGCAGCTGGAGAGCATCCTATCCAGCTGCATTACAGCCTGGTATGGCAACTGCTCGGTCCAAGGTCGCAAGAAGCTGCAGAGTGTGGGGAACTCAGCCCAACGCTTCACACAAGCTTGCCACCCCCACATTGATTCTGTCTACACCTCCCGCTGCCTCAGGAAGGCAGACAGCATTATCAGAGACCCCTCCCACCCAGGCTTTGCCCTCTTCCAGACCCTTCCATCAGGCAGAAGGTACAGAAGTCTGAGGACCCGCACATCCAGACACAGGAACAGCTTCTTCCCCACAGCTACAAGACTCCTGTGTCCCCCATCAGCCAACCCAAAATCGTGGGGTGGTAATCGAAGTCAGCGGAGATCTCTGAGTGCCCCAAGATGTAGCTGCCATGCAGACTCCCTGGGTAGCGGGCACACACGTGCATGATACGGAGATGGTGGGCGCACACGATCTGGACATTCAGGGAGTGGAACCCCTTCCTGTTAATAAAGGAAACTCCCTGATACCCCGGTATGCAGAGATTGCATCACTCCCTGATACCCCGGTCAGAATGCATCACTCCCTGATACCCCGGTCAGAGTGCATCACTCCCTGATACCCCGGTCAGAGTGCATCACTCCCTGATACCCCGGTCAGAGTGTATCACTCCCTGATACCCCGGTCAGAGTGCATCACTCCCTGATACCCCGGTCAGAGTGCATCACTCCCTGATACCCCGGTCAGAGTGCATCACTCCCTGATACCCCGGTCAGAGTGTATCACTCCCTGATACCCCGGTATGCGGAGAGTGCATCACTCACTGATACCCGGGTCAGAGTGCATCACTCCCTGATACCCCGGTCAGAGTGCATCACTCCCTGATACCCCGGTCAGAGTGCATCACTCACTGATACCCCGGTCAGAGTGTATCACTCCCTGATACCCCGGTCAGAGTGCATCACTCCCTGATACCCCGGTCAGAGAGCATCACTCCCCGATACCCCGGTCAGAGAGCATCACTCCCTGATACCCCGGTCAGAGTGCATCACTCACTGATACCCCGGTCAGAGTGCATCACTCCCTGATACCCCGGTCAGAGAGCATCACTCCCTGATACCCCGGTCAGAGTGCATCACTCCCTGATACCCCGGTCAGAGTGTATCACTCCCTGATACCCCGGTATGCGGAGAGTGCATCACTCCCTGATACCCCGGTCAGAGTGCATCACTCCCTGATACCCCGGTCAGAGTGCATCACTCCCTGATACCCCGGTCAGAGAGCATCACTCCCTGATACCCCGGTCAGAGTGCATCACTCCCTGATACCCCAGTATGCGGAGAGTGCATCACTCCCTGATACCCCGGTCAGAGAGCATCACTCCCTGATACCCCGGTATGCGGAGAGTGCATCACTCACTGATACCCCGGTCAAAGTGCATCACTCCCTGATACCCCGGTCAGAGAGCATCACTCCCTGATACCCCGGTCAGAGTGCATCACTCCCTGATACCCCGGTCAGAGTGCATCACTCACTGATACCCCGGTCAGAGTGCATCACTCCCTGATACCCCGGTCAGAGAGCATCACTCCCTGATACCCCGGTGTGTGCAGAGTGCATCACTCCCTGATACCCCGGTGTGTGCAGAGTGCATCACTCCCTGATACCCCGGTCAGATTGCATCACTCCCTGATACCCCGGTCAGAGAGCATCACTCCCTGATACCCCGGTCAGAGAGCATCACTCCCTGATACCCCGGTCAGAGAGCATCACTCACTGATACCCCGGTCAGAGTGCATCACTCCCTGATACCCCGGTCAGAGTGCATCACTCCCTGATACCCCGGTCAGAGTGCATCACTCCCTGATACCCCGGTCAGAGTGTATCACTCCCTGATACCCCGGTCAGAGTGCATCACTCCCTGATACCCCGGTCAGAGTGCATCACTCCCTGATACCCCGGTCAGAGTGCATCACTCCCTGATACCCCGGTCAGAGTGTATCACTCCCTGATACCCCGGTATGCGGAGAGTGCATCACTCACTGATACCCGGGTCAGAGTGCATCACTCCCTGATACCCCGGTCAGAGTGCATCACTCCCTGATACCCCGGTCAGAGTGCATCACTCACTGATACCCCGGTCAGAGTGCATCACTCCCTGATACCCCGGTCAGAGTGCATCACTCCCTGATACCCCGGTCAGAGAGCATCACTCCCCGATACCCCGGTCAGAGAGCATCACTCCCTGATACCCCGGTCAGAGTGCATCACTCACTGATACCCCGGTCAGAGTGTATCACTCCCTGATACCCCGGTATGCGGAGAGTGCATCACTCCCTGATACCCCGGTCAGAGTGCATCACTCCCTGATACCCCGGTCAGAGTGCATCACTCCCTGATACCCCGGTCAGAGAGCATCACTCCCTGATACCCCGGTCAGAGTGTATCACTCCCTGATACCCCAGTATGCGGAGAGTGCATCACTCCCTGATACCCCGGTCAGAGAGCATCACTCCCTGATACCCCGGTATGCGGAGAGTGCATCACTCACTGATACCCCGGTCAAAGTGCATCACTCCCTGATACCCCGGTCAGAGAGCATCACTCCCTGATACCCCGGTCAGAGTGCATCACTCCCTGATACCCCGGTCAGAGTGCATCACTCACTGATACCCCGGTCAGAGTGCATCACTCCCTGATACCCCGGTCAGAGAGCATCACTCCCTGATACCCCGGTGTGTGCAGAGTGCATCACTCCCTGATACCCCGGTGTGTGCAGAGTGCATCACTCCCTGATACCCCGGTCAGATTGCATCACTCCCTGATACCCCGGTCAGAGAGCATCACTCCCTGATACCCCGGTCAGAGAGCATCACTCCCTGATACCCCGGTCAGAGAGCATCACTCACTGATACCCCGGTCAGAGTGCATCACTCCCTGATACCCCGGTCAGAGAGCATCACTCCCTGATACCCCGGTGTGTGCAGAGTGTATCACTCCCTGATACCCCGGTCAGAGTGCATCACTCCCTGATACCCCGGTCAGAATGCATCACTCCCTGATACCCCGGTCAGAGAGCATCACTCCCTGATACCCCGGTCAGAATGCATCACTCCCTGATACCCCGGTCAGAATGCATCACTCCCTGATACCCCGGTCAGAGTGCATCACTCCCTGATACCCCGGTCAGAGTGTATCACTCCCTCATACCCCGGTCGGAGTGCATCACTCCCTGATACCCCGGTGTGTGCAGAGAGCATCACTCCCTGATACCCCGGTCAGAGTGCATTACTCCCTGATAACCCGGTCAGAGTGCATCACTCCCTGATACCCCGGTCAGAGAGCATCACTCCCTGATACCCCGGTGTGTGCAGAGTGCATCACTCCCTGATACCCCGGTCAGAGTGTATCACTCCCTGATACCCCGGTGTGTGCAGAGTGCATCACTCCCTGATACCCCGGTCAGAGTGCATCACTCCCTGATACCCCGGTCAGAGTCATCACTCCCTGATACCCCGGTCAGAGTGCATCACTCCCTGATACCCCGGTCAGAGAGCATCACTCCCTGATACCCCGGTCAGAGTGCATCACTCCCTGATACCCCGGTGTGTGCAGAGTGTATCACTCCCTGATACCCCGGTCAGAGTGCATCACTCCCTGATACCCCGGTCAGAATGCATCACTCCCTGATACCCCGGTCAGAATGCATCACTCCCTGATACCCCGGTCAGAGTGCATCACTCACTGATACCCCGGTCAGAGTGCATCACTCCCTGATACCCCGGTCAGAGTGTATCACTCCCTGATACCCCCGTCGGAGTGCATCACTCCCTGATACCCCGGTGTGTGCAGAGAGCACCACTCCCTGATACCCCGGTCAGAGTGCATTACTCCCTGATACCCCGGTCAGAGTGCATCACTCCCTGATACCCCGGTCAGAGAGCATCACTCCCTGATACCCCGGTGTGTGCAGAGTGCATCACTCCCTGATACCCCGGTCAGAGTGTATCACTCCCTGATACCCCAGTGTGTGCAGAGTGTATCACTCCCTGATACCCCGGTCAGAGAGCATCACTTCCTGATACTCCGGTCAGAGTACATCACTCCCTGATACCCCGGTCAGAGTGCATCACTCCCTTATACCCCGGTCAGAGTCATCACTCCCTGATACCCCGGTCAGAGAGCATCACTCCCTGATACCCCGGTCAGAGTCATCACTCCCTGATACCCCGGTCAGAGTGCATCACTCCCTGATACCCCGGTCAGAGTGCATCACTCCCTGATACCCCGGTCAGAGTGTATCACTCCCTGATACCCCGGTATGCGGAGAGTGCATCACTCACTGATACCCCGGTCAGAGTGCATCACTCCCTGATACCCCGGTCAGAGTGCATCACTCCCTGATACCCCGGTCAGAGTGCATCACTCACTGATACCCCGGTCAGAGTGTATCACTCCCTGATACCCCGGTCAGAGTGCATCACTCCCTGATACCCCGGTCAGAGAGCATCACTCCCCGATACCCCGGTCAGAGAGCATCACTCCCTGATACCCCGGTCAGAGTGCATCACTCACTGATACCCCGGTCAGAGTGCATCACTCCCTGATACCCCGGTCAGAGAGCATCACTCCCTGATACCCCGGTCAGAGTGCATCACTCCCTGATACCCCGGTCAGAGTGTATCACTCCCTGATACCCCGGTATGCGGAGAGTGCATCACTCCCTGATACCCCGGTCAGAGTGCATCACTCCCTGATACCCCGGTCAGAGTGCATCACTCCCTGATACCCCGGTCAGAGAGCATCACTCCCTGATACCCCGGTCAGAGTGTATCACTCCCTGATACCCCAGTATGCGGAGAGTGCATCACTCCCTGATACCCCGGTCAGAGAGCATCACTCCCTGATACCCCGGTATGCGGAGAGTGCATCACTCACTGATACCCCGGTCAAAGTGCATCACTCCCTGATACCCCGGTCAGAGAGCATCACTCCCTGATACCCCGGTCAGAGTGCATCACTCCCTGATACCCCGGTCAGAGTGCATCACTCACTGATACCCCGGTCAGAGTGCATCACTCCCTGATACCCCGGTCAGAGAGCATCACTCCCTGATACCCCGGTGTGTGCAGAGTGCATCACTCCCTGATACCCCGGTGTGTGCAGAGTGCATCACTCCCTGATACCCCGGTCAGATTGCATCACTCCCTGATACCCCGGTCAGAGAGCATCACTCCCTGATACCCCGGTCAGAGAGCATCACTCCCTGATACCCCGGTCAGAGAGCATCACTCACTGATACCCCGGTCAGAGTGCATCACTCCCTGATACCCCGGTCAGAGAGCATCACTCCCTGATACCCCGGTGTGTGCAGAGTGCATCACTCCCTGATACCCCGGTCAGAGTGCATCACTCCCTGATACCCCGGTCAGAATGCATCACTCCCTGATACCCCGGTCAGAGAGCATCACTCCCTGATACCCCGGTCAGAATGCATCACTCCCTGATACCCCGGTCAGAATGCATCACTCCCTGATACCCCGGTCAGAGTGCATCACTCCCTGATACCCCGGTCAGAGTGTATCACTCCCTCATACCCCGGTCGGAGTGCATCACTCCCTGATACCCCGGTGTGTGCAGAGAGCATCACTCCCTGATACCCCGGTCAGAGTGCATTACTCCCTGATAACCCGGTCAGAGTGCATCACTCCCTGATACCCCGGTCAGAGAGCATCACTCCCTGATACCCCGGTGTGTGCAGAGTGCATCACTCCCTGATACCCCGGTCAGAGTGTATCACTCCCTGATACCCCGGTGTGTGCAGAGTGCATCACTCCCTGATACCCCGGTCAGAGTGCATCACTCCCTGATACCCCGGTCAGAGTCATCACTCCCTGATACCCCGGTCAGAGTGCATCACTCCCTGATACCCCGGTCAGAGAGCATCACTCCCTGATACCCCGGTCAGAGTGCATCACTCCCTGATACCCCGGTGTGTGCAGAGTGTATCACTCCCTGATACCCCGGTCAGAGTGCATCACTCCCTGATACCCCGGTCAGAATGCATCACTCCCTGATACCCCGGTCAGAATGCATCACTCCCTGATACCCCGGTCAGAGTGCATCACTCACTGATACCCCGGTCAGAGTGCATCACTCCCTGATACCCCGGTCAGAGTGTATCACTCCCTGATACCCCCGTCGGAGTGCATCACTCCCTGATACCCCGGTGTGTGCAGAGAGCACCACTCCCTGATACCCCGGTCAGAGTGCATTACTCCCTGATACCCCGGTCAGAGTGCATCACTCCCTGATACCCCGGTCAGAGAGCATCACTCCCTGATACCCCGGTGTGTGCAGAGTGCATCACTCCCTGATACCCCGGTCAGAGTGTATCACTCCCTGATACCCCAGTGTGTGCAGAGTGTATCACTCCCTGATACCCCGGTCAGAGAGCATCACTTCCTGATACTCCGGTCAGAGTACATCACTCCCTGATACCCCGGTCAGAGTGCATCACTCCCTTATACCCCGGTCAGAGTCATCACTCCCTGATACCCCGGTCAGAGAGCATCACTCCCTGATACCCCGGTCAGAGTCATCACTCCCTGATACCCCGGTCAGAGTGCATCACTCCCTGATACCCTGGTCAGAGTGCATCACTCCCTGATACCCCGGTCAGAGTGCATCACTCCCTGATACCCCGGTCAGAGTGCATCACTCCCTTATACCCCAGTCAGAGTCATCACTCCCTGATACCCCGGTCAGAGAGCATCACTCCCTGATACCCCGGTCAGAGTCATCACTCCCTGATACCCCGGTCAGAGTGCATCACTCCCTGATACCCTGGTCAGAGTGCATCACTCCCTGATACCCCGGTCAGAGTGCATCACTCCCTGATACCCCGGTGTGGGCCGGGTGCATCACTCCCTGATACCCCGGTGTGCGCAGAGTGACAGACGCGCCATTGATCACCACCTGGACTTGGGGCATCCAGGAGTTTGCAGCGAATCCTGCAGCCCGGCCATTTTGGTGGCTCTGCTCCAGGTTGAAGGTGATGTCCTCAGATGACCAGACACACAGAGCGTCCATCAGCTCTCGGATAGGCTGATGACCGCGATATCCCACACATAGCGAGCCCTTGAATGACCCAATCGTGTTGACATTTACAGTTGCCGTGACCCTCACAGCCCCCAGCTGCGGAGTTCTCCTCCTGTTCGGGAACCGTCTGCCAGGAGATGGCACAGATGCCGGACTCTGTTAAAACGCAGTCTGCGGCGGCCCATGCTGCCCGTTAGTTATGGAAGGACAAACGGATCCGGTACACCTTGCTGAGCTCACGTCCAGGCCCCTCCCTCTGCCCGATGGACGGGCGGGTCCTCACGGTGTACAGATTGGCAACCAGTGAGCCGGTGGTAAACCTCACTCTGCACCCTCACCCCCTGCCAGTTCCGGAACCCCGAGACCCCGGGAGCGGGAATCCCCATCGGCTGACGCTGGAATCGGGAAACGGGCAGAGAATCGGTTTTGATGCCGAAATCCTGGTGGGAGCTGGTTTCCCGCCAAATCACAATCCTCCATCGCCTCGCCAGCAGCGTTAATTCCACTCCGCACGTACAGTAAACGCCGTTTGCATATCGTTAGCGGGCCTGACCCGGTATTCTCCGGAGCCTCCACCATTCTCTGCCTCCAATTGGCCACATTCCCGATGGCGCGAGACACGTGTGGCCTCAGTGATCGGGAACCCGGTTGGCAGCTGCGGAATGTGTCCAGCGCGGCCACAGTCGGGGGGGGGGGGGGGGGGAGCCGTGCAGTTGGCTGGCGGGGGCTTCCGCGAGGGCTGTAGGGACTGGTGGGGTGGGGAGGGGGTGGCCAGGGCGTGGCCAGGGGGTGGCCTGTGGGGTCACGGATGGCGGTCAGGTCCGAGCACGGCCGGCACCATGTTGTCCCCGTGCGACAGCTGCAGGTCGTCAGCCGTGTGCCTGAGTCCGGGTCGGCACGAAACCGCTGAAACGGAGAATCCCCCCGCCCGAGATCTTTGTCGGGAACATTAGGGAGAGCCGGCCAAGCTGTCCTCTCCTCATCCAGACACTCACTGTCTGTCTGTCTGTGAGCGGACCGGCAGCGCTGACTGATCCAGACACTCACTGTCTGTCTGTCTGTCTGTCTGTCTGTCTGTGAGCGGACCGGCAGCGCTGACTCAGCCAGACACTCTCTGTCTGTCTGTCTGTCTGTCTGTGAGGGGACCGGCAGCGCTGACTCAGCCAGACACTGTCTGTCTGTCTGTCTGTCTGTCTGTCTGTCTGTGAGAGGCCCGGCAGCGCTGACTGATCCAGACACTCACTGTCTGTCTGTCTGTGAGGGGACCGGCAGCGCTGACTCATCCAGACACTCGCTGTCTGTCTGTCTGTGAGGGGACCGGCAGCGCTGACTCAGCCAGACACTGTCTGTCTGTCTGTCTGTGAGGGGACCGGCAGCGCTGACTCATCCAGACACTCGCTGTCTGTCTGTCTGTGAGGGGACCGGCAGCGCTGACTCAGCCAGACACTCGCTGTCTGTCTGTCTGTGAGGGGACCGGCAGCGCTGACTCAGCCAGACACTCACTGTCTGTCTGTCTGTCTGTCTGTGAGCGGACCGGCAGCGCTGACTCAGCCAGACACTCACTGTCTGTCTGTCTGTCTGTGAGGGGACCGGCAGCGCTGAATCCCCGCTCTTCAATGTTTGATTGTTGGCAGCTTCCTCGATGTTGCTGACACTCCTGGAGTTCAGGCAAACTGTTCAGACACAGTGAGCAGCCCAAAGCTTTTCCCCAGGGTCGAGGGGTCAATTACTAGGGGGCACAGGTTTAAGGTGCGAGGGGCAAGGTTTAGAGGAGATGTACGAGGGACGTTTTTTACACAGAGGGTAGTGGGTGCCTGGAACTCGCTGCCGGGGGAGGTGGTGGAAGCAGATACTTTATTGATAAATTTTGAGTTCCCAATTAATTTTTTCCGATTAAGGGGCAATTTAGCGTGGCCAATCCACCTAACCTGTACATCTTTGGGTTGTGGGGGTGAGACCCACGCAGACACGGTGAGAATGTGGAAACTCCACATGGGGAGTGACCCAGGGACAGGATCAAACTTGGGACCTTGACGCATATAGAATTTACAGTGCAGAAGGAGGCCATTCGGCCCATCGAGTCTGCACCGGCTCTTGTAAAGAGCACCCTACCCCTATCCAAGGGCAACATCTCCACCCTATCCCCATTACCCAGTAACCCCACCCAACACTAAGGGCAATTTTGGACACTAAGGGCAATTTAGCCTGGCCAATCCACCTAACCTGCACATCTTTGGACTGTGGGAGGAAACCGGAGCACCCGGAGGGAACCCACGCAGACACGGGGAGGATGTACAGACTCCGCACAGACAGTGACCCAAGCCGGAATCGAACCTGGGACCCTGGAGCTGTGAAGCGATTGTGCTATCCACAATGCTACCATACTGCATGAGGCAGCAGTGCTAACCACTGCGCCACTGTGCTGCCCGTGGAAGCAGATATGATCGTGACTTTTAAGAGGCAACTTGACAAATACACTAATAGGATGGGAATAGAGGGATTTGGCCCCCCCGGTAGGGTCGTGGGTCTTAGTTCAGATGGGCAGCATGGTCAGTGCAGGCTTGGAGGGCCGAAGGGCCTTTTCCTGTGCTGTACTTGGCTTTATTCTCTGACATGCAGTGCATCAATCACCCTCTGAGACGAGGCACCTGTGTCTTTCGAGGAGGCACTTGAGAGTTGAGGAGTATGAAGTGTTCTCACAATGAACAAGGCTTTGAAATAGCCTTCAGCTGTGAAGCTAGAGGCTGCTCACAGTCAAAGGGAGTGAAATTGAATTTCAGGATAGAAGCCAGAGCAGGGCTCTGTCCTGGGAGAGTTTAGTCTGACAGACAGGCAGCAGCTGTGAGCTGTGATTGTCCCTGTCTCCATAATATTTAAAATGGCTTGAAGGCCTCACAGCACAAAGCCCCCCACCCACCCCCCCCCCCCCCCCTTCCTCTCCCTGAGCACTGAGGCGGCAGCTCCGGTTCCCTTGTGCCGCGTGCCGGGAAATGGAAATGATTCCTCACCTCCTCAGCTCCCCTAAGCAGCCATTACAGCAGCTCCATGATTTTACAAAGGATACTAAACAAACCTGTGTGATTTCTCGTTAGGTCATTCCCCGGAGGCCGCTGCATTTGGCTTCAATCTCCCTCCTGAGGTTGAAATGGATGCAAATTAGGTTTAACACCCTCCTGGCTATTTATGGGCAGTTCAGTCTGGACAATGTGACAGAAACTTAAAAATAAGAGCCAAACCGTTGAGGAGAGAAGTTAGTCTCAAGATCATTATTTAAATGATAAAATATTAAAGCATGCCGCTGTGCAGAGAGACCTGGGTGTGCTAGTGCATGAGTCACAGAAAGTTGGTTTACAGGTGCAACAGGTGATTAAGAAGGCAAATGGAAGTTTGTCCTTCATTGCTAGAGGGATGGAGTTTAAGACTAGGGAGGTTATGTTGCAATTGTATAAGGTGTTAGTGAGGCCACGCCTGGAGTATTGTGTTCAGTTATGGCCTCCTTACCTGAGAAAGGACGTACTGGCGCTGGAGGGTGTGCAGAGGAGATTCACTAGGTTAATCCCAGAGTTGAAGGGGTTGGATTACGAGGAGAGGTTGGGTAGACTGGGACTGTACTTGTTGGAATTTAGAAGGATGCGGGGGGATCTTATAGAAACATATAAAATTATGAAGGAAATAGATAGGATTGATGCGGGCAGGTTGTTTCCACTGGCGGGTGACAGCAGAACTAGGGGGCGTAGCCACAAAATAAGGGGAAGTAGATTTAGGACTGAGTTTCGGAGGAACTTCTTCACCCAAAGGGTTGTGAATCTATGGAATTCCTTGCTCAGTGAAGCAGTAGAGTCTCCTTCATTACATGTTTTTATGAATGAAATGAATGAAAATCGCTTATTGTCACAAGTAGGCTTCAAATGAAGTTACTGTGAAAAGCCCCTAGTCGCCACATTCCGGCGCCTGTTCGGGGAGGCTGTTACGGGAATCGAACCGTGCTGCTGGCCTGCTTGGTCTGCTTTAAAAGCCAGCGATTTATAGATAGTTTTTTGAAGAATAAAGGGATTAAGGGTTATGGTGTTCAGGCCGGAAAGTGGAGCTGAGTCCACAAAAGATCAGCCATGATCTCATTGAATGGCGGAGCAGGCTCGAGGGGCCAGATGGCCGACTCCTGCTCCGAGTTCTTATGTTATGTTGTGAATGTACGGAGCTCTCCAACAGAAAGTACTCGGTACTCACTTAATCATTTAAACTGTGAGATTGATTGATTTTTCTTGGAGAAAGTTTCAGAAAGATATTGAGGTGAGGCAGAGTTTAATTTTATTCATTGACGAGATGTGGGGGTTGCTGGTTAGTCCAACATTTATTGCCCATCCCAGGTTGCTCTTCAGAAGGTGGCGGTGAGCTGCCTTCTCGAACCGCTGCAGTACTTCAGGTGTAGGTACACCCACTGTGCTGTTAGGGACGATGTTGCCCCAGCGACAGTGAAGGAACGGCCGATGTATTTCCCAGTCAGGGTGGTGAGTGACTTGGAGGGGAACCTCCAGGTGGTGGGGTTCCCAGGTCTCTGCTGCTCTTGTCCTTCTAGATGGTAGTGGTCGTGGATGTGGATTTGGCTTTGTGGAGACAGAGTAGAGGGAGATCGAGACTATATCCTACCCCATGCTGCACCTGCCATGGGAGTACTGGTTGCTGGTCTTTGAAATAACATTCATGCTGATAACTCAGTTTAAGATTCATGAGAAAAAAGTTTTAAAAGGTACACGGGGGCAGACATCACCATCAATGTGGATATTCGCAATATGACTAACACACCCGGTGACATGCACTCATCAAATCAATGAATCAGTGATTGTAGAAATAGTCCGTGTGGGAGGCTAGATAACAGCTTAAAACCTCATTAAAACAACGCCTCAGATTCTTGACTAATCTTACTGCTGCTTTCAAAATTCTCCTGCTGCTCAATTATTTAATAATCGAGGAGAAGTCGGCTGTCACTGAATAGGGCCCATAGCCAGGCTGACAGAATCACATTTAACCAGTCAGAGGATGCTGGCCCCACAGAAAAAACAGAAACACGATTCAGACTGAGGATTCACACTCAGGATTCACACTCAGGATTCACACTCAGGTTTCACACTCAGGATTCACACTCAGGATTCACACTCAGGTTTCACACTCAGGTTTCACACTCAGGATTCACACTCAGGATTCAGACTGAGGTTTCACACTCAGGTTTCACACTCAGGATTCACACTCAGGGTTCACACTCAGGATTCACACTCAGGTTTCACACTCAGGATTCACACTCAGGATTCACACTCAGGTTTCACACTCAGGGTTCACACTCAGGATTCACACTCAGGATTCAGACTGAGGTTTCACACTCAGGTTTCACACTCAGGATTCACACTCAGGGTTCACACTCAGGATTCAGACTGAGGATTCACACTGAGGATTCACTCTGAGGATTCACTCTGAGGATTCACTCTGAGGATTCACTCTGAGGATTCACTACTGAGGATTCACTCTGAGGATTCACTCTGAGGATTCACACTGAGGATTCACTCTGAGGATTCACTCTGAGGATTCACTCTGAGGATTCACTCTGAGGATTCACTCTGAGGATTCACTCTGAGGATTCACACTGAGGATTCACTCTGAGGATTCACTCTGAGGATTCACATCTGAGGATTCACTCTGAGGATTCACACTGAGGATTCACTCTGAGGATTCACTCTGAGGATTCACTCTGAGGATTCACTCTGAGGATTCACACTGAGGATTCACTCTGAGGATTCACTCTGAGGATTCACACTGAGGATTCACACTGAGGATTCACTCTGAGGATTCACACTGAGGATTCACACTGAGGATTCACACTGAGGATTCACTCTGAGGATTCACTCTGAGGATTCACACTGAGGATTCACACTCAGGATTAGGACTGAGGCTTAGGACTGACGATTCAGACTGAGGATTCACACTCAGGATTCACACTCAGGATTCACACTCAGGGTTCAGACTGAGGATTCACACTCAGGATTCACACTCAGGATTAGGACTGAGGATTAGGACTGACGATTCAGACTGAGGGTTCACACCCAGGATTCACACTCAGCATTCACACTCAGCATTCACATTGCGGCTTCACACTCAGGGTTCACACTGAGGGTTCACACTCAGGATTCACACTCAGGATTCACACTCAGCATTCACATTGCGGCTTCACACTTAGGGTTCACACTCAGGATTCACACTCAGGATTCACACTCTGGGTTCACACACAGGATTCACACTGAGGATTCACACTGAGGATTCACACTGAGGATTCACACTGAGGATTCACTCTGAGGATTCACGCTTCACACTGAGGATTCACTCTGAGGATTCACTCTGAGGATTCACTCTGAGGATTCACACTGAGGATTCACACTGAGGATTCACACTGAGGATTCACACTGAGGATTCACACTGAGGAATCACTCTGAGGATTCACGCTTCACACTGAGGATTCACACTGAGGAATCACTCTGAGGATTCACGCTTCACACTGAGGATTCACTCTGAGGATTCACTCTGAGGATTCACTCTGAGGATTCACACTGAGGATTCACACTGAGGTTTCACACTGAGGATTCACACTGAGGATTCACACTGAGGATTCACTCTGAGGATTCACTCTGAGGATTCACTCTGAGGATTCACTCTGAGGATTCACACTGAGGATTCACACTGAGGATTCACACTGAGGATTCACACTGAGGATTCACACTGAGGATTCACTCTGAGGATTCACACTGAGGATTCACACTGAGGATTCACTCTGACGATTCACTCTGAGGATTCACACTGAGGATTCACTCTGAGGATTCACACTGAGGATTCACTCTGAGGATTCACTCTGAGGATTCGCACTGAGGATTCACACTGAGGATTCACTCTGACGATTCACTCTGAGGATTCACTCTGAGGATTCACACTGAGGATTCACTCTGAGGATTCACACTGAGGATTCACACTGAGGATTCACACTGAGGATTCACACTGAGGATTCACACTGAGGATTCACTCTAGGATTCACTCTGAGGATTCACTCTGAGGATTCACACTGAGGATTCACTCTGAGGATTCACACTGAGGATTCACACTGAGGATTCACACTGAGGATTCACACTGAGCATTCACACTGAGGATTCACTCTGAGGATTCACTCTGAGGATTCACTCTGAGGATTCACTCTGAGGATTCACTCTGAGGATTCACTCTGAGGATTCACTCTGAGGATTCACTATGACGATTCACACTGAGGATTCACTCTGAGGATTCACACTGAGGATTCACTCTGAGGATTCACACTGAGGATTCACACTGAGGATTCACTCTGAGGATTCACTCTAAGGATTCACACAGAGGATTCACGCTTCACACTGAGGATTCACACTGAGGATTCACACTGAGGATTCACACTGAGGATTCACTCTGAGGATTCACTCTGAGGATTCACTCTGAGGATTCACACTAAGGATTCACATTGAGGATTCACGCTTCACACTGAGGATTCACTCTGAGGATTCACACTGAGGATTCACACTGAGGATTCACACTGAGGATTCACTCTGAGGATTCACTCTGAGGATTCACACTGAGGATTCACACTGAGGATTCACACTCAGGATTCACTCTCAGGATTCACGCTTCACACTGAAGGTTCACACTGAGGATTCACAATGAGGATTCACTCTGAGGATTCACACTGAGGATTCACACTGAGGATTCACTCTGAGGATTCACACTGAGGATTCACTCTGAGGATTCACACTGAGGATTCACACTCAGGATTCACTCTCAGGATTCACGCTTCACACTGAAGGTTCACACTGAGGATTCACAATGAGGATTCACTCTGAGGATTCACACTGAGGATTCACACTGAGGATTCACACTGAGGATTCACACTGAGGATTCACTCTGAGGATTCACTCTGAGGATTCACACTGAGGATTCACTCTGAGGATTCACACTGAGGATTCACACTGAGGATTCACTCTGAGGATTCACTCTGAGGATTCACGCTTCACACTGAGGTTTAACACTGAGGATTCACTCTGAGGATTCACTCTGAGGATTCACACTGAGGATTCACACTGAGGATTCACTCTGAGGATTCACTCTGAGGATTCACGCTTCACACTGAGGTTTCACACTGAGGATTCACTCTGAGGATTCACTCTGAGGATTCACTCTGAGGATTCACTCTGAGGATTCACTCTGAGGATTCACACTGAGGATTCACTCTGAGGATTCACACTGAGGATTCACTCTGAGGATTCACTCTGAGGATTCACACTGAAGATTCACTCTGAGGATTCACGCTTAACACTGAGGATTCACTCTGAGGATTCACACTGAGGATTCACTCTGAGGATTCACGCTTAACACTGAGGATTCACTCTGAGGATTC